>NC_133649.1:235946867-236217401 GCF_009905375.1 Apium graveolens | reverse complement strand
CTTAATATTCTTAAGTATTATTGCATTTATATTGTTATGAATGCCCAATTAAAGTAACAACCCATTTGACCCAGTTGAGTAAGGAGGGACTCTGATAACTGAAGACCATAGAAGAGAGAGAGAGAGGGGGGGGGATGCGAATGAACTATGTATTTTCTCAATATTTCAGTTTCTCTTCTTGTCCAGTACTACGCTTTGTTTTATCAATTAATTCAAGTCATTTCCATTCCTGGCTTTTACTTGCTTGCACTTTAGATTGTTACTTTATTTTATTGTTGAGTTTAGCTTGCTTACTGCAATTGGTATCAGAGTAGTCGACCATCAGACCTCGTAGTCCTTGTTGTCACCGTTATCAAAACCCTACGGAGGGCACTAGATTGAAAACGATTGATGAAAGGTTGGGAGTATATGATACGAAACTCTAGGAAATTATACTGGTTTGACAAAAACAAAGATGAGTTTAATATTAAATTTGAAGGAATTTAGGGAAGTATTGCAGAATTGAAGCAGTTGTTGATGTAGTTACAAAATTCGAATAAAGATAAGGGTTCTGTAATGATTCAAATTGATGAAGATATATCTAGAGGCGAGGGAGGTAGTTCTACAACTCACCATGAAACCCTACCGGAGAAAGAACCGGGAAGTATGCATACTTCTGCTATGTTTAATGTCACACACACAACCACCATATGTGCCTCATCAGTTTACCACTTACACCCTTCCATTTCCCTCTTCTCAGTAAAGTAACCAAAAATATCACTCTCCCCAGTATCGGTATCAAAACTCTACGGCTACCACTGTTCACCCCCAATTTGCATATTCTCACACTACTAATCATGTTGGCAATAATGGGAGTGGGTATAACTATCAACTATATATTCCTCCCCGGAATCAATACACATACTATAACCACACACCCCTTTATCCATCCCAGTCATAACCCACCTACGAGCCCTAACACACAAACCCAAAATTTCAACCATGTTCCAAAAATCGAGTTTCCAAAATTTAGCAGAACTGATCCGAAGAGTTGCGTGTTGAAGGCAGAGCAGTATTTCGAGTTCATTCCTATGGAAGATCAGAGAAAAATAAATTGGTTGGGCTGTATTTCGAAGGGAAAACGAGTGTTTAATTTTGATACTACCAGGTGGGCCGAATACTAAACAATTGGAAAAGTTTTCAGATATATGTGATATCCAGGTTTGAGGATTTTGAGACTATGGACGTGCATGACCAATTTAATAAACTGAAGCAAGTAGGAACGGTGGATGATTATGAGGATAAATTCGAGGAATTACGGGCTCTTGTCTTGTCAAAGAAAAAGGGATTTAACGAAAAATACTCCACATCTAGCTTCATTAGTGGGTTGAAGGACCACGTCAAGGGGTCAGTTAAAATGTATAAACCTCAGAGCTTGTATTATGCAGTGTTGTTAGCCAAACAAGAGGAAAGTAAGACAAGTAAATCACGTAGAAGCCACACTACCAAGACAGTTTTCTAAAACTCTTTTGGCTGGTACTACTGATTTTAAGCAGGCAATCCCAATTCCGGTCAAAACGCCACTTCTTGCAGAGACCAAAAAAGGCATGATCTACACTTAGTCCTAACGAACTGCTTGATAGGAGGGCCAGTATTTCCATTGTGATGAGATGTATCACCTAGGGAAAGATTATAAAACAAAGCTCTATATGATGATTGGTAAAATGGAGGATGTATTCCGGGAAGATTCACACGAAATGGACTAGGTACTCAATGAGATGGAGGAATTGTTGAATGAGAAGTGTGCACCTGGTGAGATATACATAATGCTCTGGCGGGAAACCAAACTTTGAGCACTATACGTATGCACGGAAAGGTGAAAAACAAGCTGGTAAATATTTTGATTGATAGCGGGTCGACGCACAGCTTCATAGACCAGTCACTAGTCAAGAAATTAAGGTTACTGCCGAGATTATTTCACCCTTGTCGGTTACCGTTGCTGATGGTGTCACGCCCCCAAATCCGGGGTCAGAGAATTTGGTCGTCACGATGAAATCTCAATCCAAAACAACCTGTTTAATAATAAACAATGACCAATAGTCGAAATATAGTATTTGCGACCCTAAACTAAATCAAGATCTGTTTAGGTTACAGTTCTAGAAACAAGAATTCCAAATTTCATATATAATTTTTTTTTTCTTTTAAAATCTTTCTAATAATTTCCAATCTCAAAACTTGACCCTTTAGTATAACTTCGAAAAGAAGTATATTAGACCCAATTATACGATAATACAACTATAATATATTAAAACAACTTTACACGATAATGCTTACTTAAATTCTGCAAACCCTGGATCCATCTTCATAAAAGCTTATTTCTATGCCTTCTCGAATTACGCGGCTAAACCACGCAAGTTATTCCTCACTAGAAGGTTAAATTTAAAACATGCAAGTATAAGCAAAAAATGCTCAGCAAGTTCAGTATAACATATTTATGACCTTTTGATAGAAAACCGACATCTGCAATGAAGCAGAACATTTATAACAATAATTGTTGAACAAAAAATAGTTAAGGAATCCAATAATTGTTTCCTCAACTGTATTAAAAATTATTTTGTCATATTTGCGCAAAATGCTTTAGCAATAATTTGAATCTCATTGAGATTAGAACTTGTAAAAAGTATTTACGGAAATATCGTAAATAACACTATGAAACAGTGATTATGGACTGAATCATAAACTTTAAATTAATTTTATTCAAAATCCCAATCATGATATTAATACTCATTTTGATGTCAACATCAACTTAGATATCAATATTAATTTTGATGCTAACAACATCCCATACTGAAGTCAACAACAACTTAGATATTAATACCAATTTTTAATATTAACAACAAATTAAATATCAATATCAATATATGATATAATCCACACAATAATAGTTTATGATAAATCATCTATTTTATGATTATCAATGACGGTTTAGATGTCAACAGCAATATAGGTGTTAACACCAAATTTAGATTAGAAACAATTATACACTATGTTGTTCCTGATGATACGTCCCGAAACAGCACTGGTATCCCGTGACCATACCGTAATTAGAGGGCATCCCAAAATATATATATTTACCTTGAAAGTTATTATATTTTCATATAATAGTTCGCGCTGGACCAGTGTCTCGGCCACTTACGCTAACCAGTAACCATGCAATCTTAAAAAGAATTATGAAAAGAGTCGAATTAATCGACATCTTTAAAATTCCATTCCCCATATCAAATGGTCATGAATAATTCTAAAATGAAATCATTTTCTTAAAGTCTAAAATTTATAAATCCAGCGATTGGATATGTAAAAACCCTTAACTATTCTAAACATAGAATAACAGAAGAGTACTTGCATAATCAGAATTTAATTCAGCGTATTGTGCAAGACATTCATGTATAATACAAGACTAAGTCACATCGACAACCCTAAAATTAAGTTGTATGATAATCTAAATCTGTATTTTATATTGTATTTCTTGAGTCTGTAAACATGGTTAGAAGATTAGATTGGGGGATTTTTCGGTGAACAGAATCAAGCTAAGGAATATACTCTGGTAAAAGATCAGGCCATGATCATGCCTCAGAGAAAAGACGTAGAAGCTAGGAGTTGAATAAAGTTGTTCTATGAAAAATGTTCTAAGTCAAGATATCGACAAGTCACAGATCAAGTTATATCGAGAAGTCATTCGAGAAGTCCAAAATGGCTTATAGAGAAGTCTCAGAGATATCGACAAGTCAAATGAAGATGTAGAGAACTGGAGATATTGACAAGTCATTTCTGCATGTAGAGATCTCAGAGATATCGACAAGTCAAATGAAGATGTGAAGAATTGGAGATATCGACAAGTCAATTTCTCATATAGAGATCTCAGAGATATCGATAAGTCAAATTGTGTATATAGATATCTCAGAGATATCGATAAGTCATTTCTACTATGTAGAGATCTCAGACATATCGACAAGTCATTTCACACGCAAGGAACTAGAGACCTCGAAAAGTCAAATATACCCATAGAAAACTCAGAGATCTCGATAAGTCATTATACTTATCGAGATGTCACTTATCTATAGAACAAATTGCAGATCTCGACATACTTCTTAAATTCAGAATGCAGTCAAGTTAAAGATTCAAGATTATCAGTCAACAAACAATTCATTCACTGAATTAAAAAGTCTACAAAGCAGCTTGAAGAATAAAAGATCAAGGGCCAAGAATAACTGGACAAAGGGTGATCACAGACCTGCAAGATTCTGCACAGATTTGCTAAGCCATAAATGGAAAGAGAAAAAGGTGTTTTAGAAATTGATTTAGTACATTTTAGTACAAGTTTTGTAAACATGTGCTGCTAGTCTACAAAGCATGCATGGGTCCTTAGTTCACAAGTAACAAAACAGATCTAGATTTTCTTGTATTCTCTCTCAAGATAGAATTCGAGTACTTAATTTACAAGAACACGGAATTTGTAGCAAGACAAATTTAATTAATACAATTAAGTGAGTTTTTGATATTTTATGTTTGTGTTATTTATGTTTACTTCAATACCTCTACAAATTGTTAACTGCTTTGTTCACCAAAATCCAATAAGTTTTAAAAGAAAATTATTCAAGAAACACATCCCCCTCCGTGTTATATTCTTTGCACTCAATATTTAACATAGTGATATATAAAATATTTATCTATTTCGAGCTTAGAATAGAATAAATACTTGCATAATCAAGATAAACATTTCACTATTCTGAAATTAGAATAGGGGAGAAAACTTACCTTCAATTTTAGCAGTTATGCACACTCGCATCTAACACAACAATCTCATTATGGCATCTCATGACATCACCAACTCTTATTTCAATAATCCTTTAATTTATTGCTTTTATGATGGTTGTAAACCTAATACACAATACCATTTAACTTTACCCTTGATTTCAATGTATTGTCTTAATCGTCTCAATGATCCGCATTTATAATTAGAAGATAACATTTGAAATCGTCTACATGATAATTATCTAACGAATTGCGCGTATAAAAGTTTATCGTCTACCCATACGATAACCCACACATAATTACATCAATTAACACAAGAATCTGACAACACGTAGACACATAGTTCACATAGCACGTAAACACAAAGTTCACGTATCATATTACTCAGTACGACAAAAGATTTAGCTCAGTGTATTTAAAACTAAAATCAGTTAAATATACAACTTTGCAGTCAATGCGACTTAAAATCATTTACAAATTAAGCAAATTTTAGATACAAAAAGGGTTTATGTCTCGAAAGTATTTTTAATAGAAGCAGAATATTTTTCTGAGTCTGGACGCTTTCGTTTCGTATTAAACGGACAAACGACCTATTTATTACGAATAAAATAAGAATAATTCAATTAATATTAATATTAATTAATTATTCGATACCTTTATATATTTATAAAAGCTTAAAATAATTTTAAAATATTATTTGACTTAATTAGAAATATTTTTATATTATTTAACTAATTATAAATAAAATTAATCGATTCAATGAATTAATCGATTAATTAAATGAATAAATAATTAATTAAAATTATTTATGAATAATAAATCAAATTTGGATTTTTGAAAATAAAAAAGAAAAATATTTTTGGGGAATTAAATTAACTCTATTAATTATTTAAAATAATTAACCAAATTAAATTTTGAATTAGAATCTATTTTTGGAATTAAAATAGAATTTTTGATTTATTTTAAAAGTAAAAGGGTGAGAAACATGTTTGGGGTTTGGGGTCTGGGGTTGCCTTCCCCGTCGGATCAAACGGCGGCATGGGTGAAGAAGGTTATGACGTCCCGTAGGGGCCCGGTCCGATAACTTTTTGAAAATAAAGTATTTTCAAAATTAAAAATAAACCCCAATGTTAAATATACCTATACAAATGCACGCAAAGCAATATTAATACGTAACACGTAATAAACGCAATCTAGAACACATCCAGTAATTTCCTACAATTTTATTTTAAACACATAACAAATATTCGAAAATTAATCTGATCCTTGCGGGACCGCAGCTAATATTTACTGCATGCTAAATCATGGCAAGAAGTATTTCAAATAATAATAAACACATAATAATTCATTTAACACGTAACAAAATAGCTGTTAATTACTATTTTGAATATTTCACAACTCACCCTATACTCGGGTGATCACGGATAAAATATTAAGGCGAGTAAAATATTCACTTGATCTCCAAGATAGTAAAATAAACTCAATTTACCGATAACAATAAAACAATCAGCTTTTAAATAAAAGTTTTGAACATAGTAAAAGTATTTAAATACTTTCACAACGCTGACTAAGATCAACACAAACCATCAATTAGCACATTAACCATTTAAAGTCACGAACTCATTAACAGAAATAAAATATCCACAATTTTATTCCTTTAATATAGAAAATGACATAAAACACTAACTTAATAATAATAATAATAATATAATATAATAATATAATCCTGAAAATCCAGGATATAACATTTGGTAATACTAAATTGATTAATATAGTTTGTAAGGCCTTTCCATATTCCATGCAAGGGCATTCATTTGTTACTGACCTACGATTGTACCCTTTAGGAGGTGCTGACATCATCCTTGGTGTAGACTGGTTAAAACAGGTTAACCCTGTTACGTTTAACTTCAAGAAGTATCGAATCATTATTGAGAAAGAGGGGCGAAGGATTGAACTTCAAGGGAATTTACCTATATGAGGCATCCAATCAATAAGTGGTAAACAACTCCAAAAGTTGTTTAAGAGTAAAACCTCCACCCATTTGCCTTCTGAATGGTATGTCAGACATACAAGCTGAACCTAATAATTCTTCTACGGATCCTGTAATACAACAAGTAATTGATAGTTACAAGGACGTATTAACTGAACCCAAGGGTTTGTCTCCCTTGAGAAAACAGGATCACCAAATTCCCCTATTTGAAGGTACACAACCCATCAACCAATGAAGCTATAAGGTTCCTTATATACAAAAAATGGAGATCGAAAAACAAGTCAAAGAAATGTTACAATCGGGTATATTTCAAGAAAGCACCAGCCCGTTCACATCTTCAGTGATTTTGATGAAAAAGAAAGACGAAACGTGGCATATGCGCGTGAATTATAGGCGCTTAAATGATGCTAAAATAAAGAATAAATACCTAATACCCATCATTGACGAGTTTTTTGACGAGTTAAATATAACCTGCTGATTTACGAAGTTGGATTTGCATTCTGGTTACCTCCAAATCAGGGTGGCTGATAAAGACATATTCATCAAGACTGCATTTCGTATGCATCAGGGCTTGTACGAATTCAAGGTAATGCCCTTTGGGATGAATAATGCACCTGTTACCTTTCAGGGCTTAATGAACTCAGTATTCAAGAAGAATTGAGAAAGACTGTGTTGGTTTTCTCAACGACATACTTGCTATAATCGTAATTTGTAAGACCATGTGTAGCATTTACAAAAGGTCTTGGAACGAATGTGAGAGCATCAGCTCTACGCTGAATGGAGCAAGTGTACGTTTGGGCAACAACTTGACTATTTGGGCCATTTCATATCTAGTGTTGGTGTGTCTATGGCCCTTCGAAGATTAAAGTTATGCAAGAGTGGCTGACCTCTAAAAATGTCAAGCAACTTCGCGAGTTTCTCGGTTTAACAGTGTATTACCATGAATTCGTGAAGAATTTTGGGCTACTCAGTAGACCACTCACCAGATGATTAAAGAAGGGAGCTTATTGTTGGGATTTTGAGGCAGACACAACATTTTAAAACCTGAAGTTGGCCAAGACCACCACACCAGTTTTAACGTTGCCTGACTTTTCACTACCCTTCACAGTCGAGACTGATGCTAGTGATGTAGGTTTAGGGGATGTTCTTATGCAACAAGGACGTCAAATTTCCTTTCCTAGAAAGGGTTTATCTCCTAGGCATCAAACATACGCGACATATGAAAAAGAACTACTTGTTTTGGTAATGGCTACCACAAAATGGCATCACTATTTGTAGGGTCATCACTTCATTGTCAAGACGGACTATCAGAGCCTTAAATATCTACCGGAACAACGATTATCAACCATATTACAACAAAAATTGTCAGCCAAATTGCTTGGAATGAACTATGAGATTGTTTATAAAAAAGGACAAAAAAATAAAGTAGTGGGTGCCCTGTCCAGGTTACCTGGCTCAACAATGAAGCTCAACTTAATTCTGTGTCTACAATTTAACTTAATTGGCTACATGAGGTGATGGCTAGTTATGACAATGATCTATTTTTCCAATGGGTTATCAATAATTTGTATACAGGTGAAGAAAAGGGGGATGAGTGGCTATATGCAAAATAGTTGTTAAAATATCAAGGCAAGATTTATGTGGGTAGCACAAGGAGCATGTGAATTAAAGTGCTATAAGAGTTACATGATGGCGTAATGGGTCGACATTCTGGTCAGGAAGTAACACTGAGAAAGGTCAAACAGTTCTTCTTCTGGCCAGCTATGAAACATGACATAACATTGTACATCCAAGAGTGTGACACTTGTCAACGTGTTAAAATGGGACATCAATTTCCAGGGGGCTTACTTCAACCATTACATGTCCCAACACTAATTTGGGAGGACATTTTAATTGACTTTTTGGAAGGCCAACCCAAATCCCATAACAAAGATTACATTATGGTCATTATCGATCGATTCACCAAGGTAGGCCATTTTTTAGCACTTGCCCATCCATTTACAGGTGCTCAGGTAGCCCGGTTATTTTTGGATAACATTTTCAAGCTGCACGGAATGCCCAAATCCATAGTTTTTGATCGTGACAAGATTTTTACTAGTGTGTTCTAGAAAGAATTGTTCAACATCATAGGCAACAATTTGCGTATGAGTTCTGCGTACCACCCACAGACTAACGGACAAACAGAGCGTTTAAATCACTGTTTAGAGCATTACTTGAGGGCAATGGCAGGTTCGAGGCCAAAAAACTAGTACAAATGGCTGCTATTAGCCCAGTGGTAGTACAATATCACATATCACTCAGCCATATATCGAAGCCCTTATGAAGCTCTCTACGAGGTTTGTCCTTGACAGATTTGCATACTATATGGTCATAGGTCACATGTGGATGTTGTAGCAGAATTTCAAGTTCAGAGAGAAGCCATGAATAAGATCTTGCGGGAATCTATTCATACAGACCAACATAAGTATAAACCAGTACGCTTACACTAAGCGAAGGGAGGTGGAGTTTGAGGTGGGGGACTTGGTTTTCTTAAAGATCCATCCTTATAAACAATTGTCAGTTACCACAAGAACGCACTTGAAGATGGCACACAAATACTTTAGTTCGTACCAGATTCTAGCTCGTATAGGTCCAGTGGCTTACAAACTTCAATTACTTGCTGGCAGCATGATACATCCAGTGTTCCATGTGAGCTTATTTAAAAAGAATATGGGAAATAATATAATTGTTACTGCTGAGTTGCCATAGGTAGGCCATGAAGGCCAAATGTTTGCCTACCAGTGAAGGTCCTGGACAGGAAAATGGTGAAATAAGGGAATGTTGTTGTTATTCGGTGGCAGTATTTTATGGTCAGATTCAATTCGGAGGATGCAACTTGGGAAAATGCTTTGCAAATTCAACAACAGTATTCGGACTTCGATCCTTAAGGTCAGGATCATTTTATGGAGGAGGCAATGTAACGAGTAACTAAAAATAGTTACCTCTGTTATCTTAACTTAATATTTATCAGTATTTTAGTGGTATATTGTTCTGAAGACCCAATTAAAGTACAGCCCATTTGGCCCAGTTGTAACACCCCCAGATCCGGGGTCAGGGATCCGGGTCGTCACGGTCTTTCTTTTCCCATAATATCACTTCACTTAATTAACAATAAATACCTCATGCTGTGACCCCACACTAACACACACCACAACCCGGTATAGTCTCAGAGATGAAATTGAAATAAGTACAAGGTCTTTAAATCCACAATTTAAAAGTATTACAACCCAAAAAATGATTACTTGATAAGTTTTACAATTAATTGTCATTATCTGCCACAAGTTATAATTATACATAAATGAATTCCCAAAAGTAGAAGGTCTGATCTACAAATAGATCTACCTCTACAGCTATAGCAGCTATGATCTCAACGGAAGGCGCGGGGCGCTTCCCACGCTCTTGCGCTGGGTCTGGCATCTTTCCTACTGTTGTTGTGGTGAGAAATAAAGCAAGGAGTGAGCATTACAACTCGCAAGATAATATATAGTGTAAACAATAACGCAAGCATACTAAATGGATAACTTGCTGGAACCTTTATCAGGTGAAAGATAATTACTTACTGGATATAAGCAAAAACAAGGGATGCAGTTACCAATTACTTCACTATACTTATATCATTTATAAGGCTACTTGAACTACCACTGTTCAAAGTAATATAGGTTTCAAAAGGTCAGCCCATAGATGAGACCACAAGTTAAGACTTGAAGTAGATTCAACTCTTGGAAATATTATTGAATGAAATAAAGTTACGAGATACTTATTTAGTCCCGATATATATCCACATATATATCTCTTAAACAGTTCCTGGAACCTCTGTTTATGTAAAGTATGAACAGAGTTTGTAACATCCAATGAATTTTGGAAAGGAAAAGAATTTTGGCATAAAACCCGATATCTTGCTGATCAGGCAAAGATACCAATAAGTAACCTTTTCTACTAGTAGATGGATGAATCCCCCACCCGGTCATCACCCTTGGCCACATAAGGACCTTGTGCTGGACCGCCACCCGGCCTCTTACGCGTTGATGGACTGCCACCCCAGCCACTTACACTTTGATAGACCGTACCCCGGTCTGTCGCTTATGCCGACTCAAATAGAGGGACTTACTTCCCGAACGTTGGGCAAGTAATCAAATTGTTTTCTCAAAACTAGCAACCACGTTGCGAATGTAAAATACACCACAGAGCCGGATCCCCCAGGTTTTGAGCGAGTATTTAAATCCCTTCGAAAGGAGGATCTTAATATAAAAGAATGAGTTTTGGGATCCGCCCCTAACTTTTAGAAATCATTTTGAAGACTCGAAAACATTTTTAAGAATGTTTGGAGTACTGCTGATTTATTAAAATAAATCAGTCCCGATATATTAGAAATATCTGAAATATTATTATTTAATAGATATTCTCATAAAGATATCCTTATAAAAATAATCGAAGTAGAAGTTTTAAAACTTATACTTGAAATGAATAATAATAACCAAAGATATACTTATACAAAGTACGATCTTATTTGAATAATCGAAATAAGTTTAATTATCGAAACAGTATTCTTTAATAAAATAAAGAATATTATTAAATAATAAGCGGAGTCATAATACCTCGAATGAATATTATAAATAATATTCATTAAATAAATAACGGACGTCATACATCCTCAAATGAATATCCAATTAATAATCACTTAAATAGAATAAACTAGAGTCATAGTCCTCGAATGAATATTCAAATAATATTCATTAAATAAAATAAAGTGATCGAATAAACCTTATTCGATCAATAGTTTTGAAAACTATATCCATTATATATACTATATATATATATATACTATACTCGGAACATCGACTCCCTGTTTAGAAATATGTTCACCTTTGGGATCCCCTATACTAAGGGTAACTCAAATCCGCTTATCTCTAGCATAGTTATTATCAACTGAATCAACATATATATGCTCAAAGATTACGAACAAGCATGCATATATACCATATCACATGCTACAATATATCGCAAGAATTTGCTAATTAACCAACATATGCATTTTATCACAAGATCAATGCATATACAATATACAATCACAACAACAGTATAGCGGGTAGAAAAACTTGCCTGAGCGACTGGGGGTTATAAATGGCTTGGGACGAGTCTGGAACCATATAAACAACATATAAGTTGGAATTAAACCAAAGTCACTTGTAAATCTATACTTTAACCAATGTAGACTCTAACGCTCGCTTTGCGCTTACTGATTCTCTTAAGTCGCTCGAGTACCCTCGCTCCACCATTTTAATAATTAACCATTACGAGTTTTAAGGCAATTTCTTCGCGAGTGTCTTACCAACTTCCTAACAAACTTCACATAAATGTTTCATACTCCAATTAGCCTTTTTAGTCTTTAACATATGTTTCAAAGTAAGGCGAGGGGTAATGATTCGTTAGCGAAATGTCGTTACTTAAACGGCCGTTTCTCCTAAACCGTACATCGGAATCAAACGAACCACATATCAAACGAGCTCGTAATATGAACTATCTAAAAGGGAAATGGTCAAAACCTAGCAGGGAGTTCTCGGGTCCTAATGTTATGAACAAAAGCAGTCTAAAGTAATCGGACATTACGACGGCTATGTTTACGCTATTTCCCAAATTTATACCATTCCAAATCAACCACCAATCATCCCAATTTATTCATCAACAAAACTCCATCCACACTACATCATAACAGCCCAATCAACTCAACATTAACAATTTATACTTATTCTTAAACTTGAATTTAAACTATACTTAAGTCCTTTAACTAATCAATAAGATTTCAACATTCATTCACTACAACTCCAACCCAAACTCTAAACCTACAAGCATCAAGCTACTATTTTACCATAACAATCAAAATCATCCTAATATACAAAGTAAAGCTAGGGTTTGGAGATGTTATACCTTCCTTGAAGTGATTGGAGTAGCTAGGAAGCCTTAAGAAGCCTTGAGATGTCTTAGGGATGCTTGGATCTTAAAGGAAAAACAAGAAAAATCAAGTTAAAAAATCTTGAAATCACTATTCATTATCTTCTTCATTGATTTCTTGGAAGAGATTGAGAATGAATTGGAGGCTTAAACTTATAGGATAGCCATATCTATGCATAAGAAGTACTAGATAATTATCTTGCCAATTAAGGAAGCTTGGAACTTGAATTTTTGAATTTTCCTCCTTGAAATAAAGAGAAAAGCCGAGAGCTTCTTGATGAAGAAGTGAAATGATTTTTGTGTTTGTGAGTTGTTTTGCCTAGCTTGGTTGTTTTGGATTTGTTTTGGTTAATTACCTTTTTAACCTTGAACTTTGTGTGCTTTTAAATCAACCACACCTCCTTCCCCTTATGTCATGCTTATGTCACTTTATGATGTCATCCTCCCTCACTTGCCCTCTTCTTATTGTGTGGATGATCTCATCAGCACCTAACCTCCTTGATTAACTCCTAATTGTTTGCCTAATGACCGCTGATCTATTATACGGTTCGCTTAACTTTCGTTCTCATTTCTCGTTTGAGGGATCATACCCGGGATCTTATTACTTGGGTTTCCTTAACCTTCTCAATACATTATATTCCTTTTATGATCCTCTCTTATAATCCTTTAATTTAAATCCTTTTTAATCCTGTACCTTATACTCAATTCTTTCCGTATCTAGTGGATTTCTGGGAAAAAATCAAAGTGTTCGGAATTGGATTCTGACGATCTTTACAACACTTATATACCATATAGAGTACTAATAAAATCTCAGAATATCCATAACAGAACCCCTACATAATGTGGCATGAAAAGTTTTCTCATTCAGCAAAAACACTATTCATAAGGGTTACAAAAAGTTCAAAATTTGGGGGTTTATTACAGTCTCCCCTCCTTAAAAGGATTCCGTCCCGAAATCAAATAGAAAATAAATGGGGGTACTTTTCTAGCATTGCGCCCTCTAGTTCCCAAGTTGATTCTTCCACATTATGATTCTGCCATAGCACTCTGACTAGCTTGATCACTTTGTTCCGAAGCACCTGCTCCTTCTTATCTATAATCCTTACTGGTTTCTCCACGTAAGTCAGATCTAGTTGCATATCCACATGCTCGTACTCCACTATGTCTCTGGCATCCCGATGATACTTCCTCAGCATTGACACGTGGAACACATTATGAACTTGTTGTAGGTTCGGGGGTAAGGCTAGCTCGTAAGCCAACTTCCCAATCCGTCTTAGTATCTCAAAAGGTCCAATGTATCTTGGGCTTAGTTTTCCTTTCTTTCCAAATCTCATTAATCCCTTCCAAGGGAATACCTTCAGCAGTACTAAGTCCCCTACTTCATATTCCTTGTCCTTTCGGGCTAGGTCTGCATATTTCTTCTGTCTGTCTTGGGCTGCTACAAGCCGCCCTCTGATAAGATCCACTATGTCTTTGGTCCTTTGGACCACTTCGGGTCCGAGCATCTTCCGCTCCCCTACTTCATCCCAGTATAAGGGAGATCGACACCTTCTTCCGTACAGGGCCTCATAAGGCGGCATTCCGATGCTATCATGAAAGCTATTGTTATAAGAAAACTCGATCAACGGCAAGTGATCATCCCAACTTCATTTAAAGTCTATTGCACAGACTCTCAACATATCCTCTAGTGTCTTGATGGTCCTTTCACTCTGCCCATCCGTCTAGGGATGGTACGCGGTACTCATATTTAACTTGGTCCCCGCACATTCTTGAAAGCTCTCCAAAATCTGGAGTTGAATCTGGGGTCTCGGTTTGAGACAATGGACGCTGGGACTCCATGTCGCGTCACTATTTCCTTAAGGTAAATGTCCACCAGTCTATCGACTGTGTATCTCTCATTGATAGGAATGAAATGAGCTGAATTTGTCAGTCGGTCTATGATCACCCATATGGCATCATGGTTGGCTTTCGTCCTTGGTAAGCCTACAACAAAATCCATCGCTATCTGTTCCCATTTCTACTCGGGAATCTCCAGGGGTCGTAAAAGTCCACTGGGTCTCTGGTGCTCTGCCTTTACTCTTTGGCAAGTCAAACATTTGCTTACCCATTCTGCTACGTCCTTCTTCATGTTGGGCCACCAGTAATATTCCTTCAAATCCCTATACATCGTGGTGCTTCCCAGGTGAATGGAATACCTTGAACTATGACTTCCATCCAAATCTCGTCTTTAAGTTCTTGAACATTTGGAACCCAAATCCTGTAGGAATACCTCATTATCCCCTTATTGTCTCTCTCAGTATGGATCTCTTCTCCAGTCATTGACTCTCTGCCCTCATTCATCATTCTTTCTTGGCACAATCTAATCTTTTCTAATAACTCTGGCTGCATTGATATCTCAAACAGCTTTTCAGTTCCGGTTCCGGTTACCTTTACTTCTATTTCCATTCTTTCGAAATCCCTGATTAATTCCTCCGAAGTCATTATCATTCTGAGCCTTTCCTTCCTACTGAGGGCGTCAGCCACCACATTGGCTTTCCCCGGATGATAGAGAATCTCACAATCATAGTCCTTGATTAGTTCTAACCATCTCCTCTGGCGCATGTTGAGCTCTTTCTGCGTAAAATGTACTTGAGGCTCTTATGGTCTGTGAAAATCTCGCACTTCTCTCCATACAAGTAGTGCCTCCAAATTTTTAAGGCAAAAACTATTGCCGCTAGCTCAAGATCATGGGTAGGATATCTAATCTCGTATTCCTTCAGTTGTCTCGATGCATACGCAATCACTTTACCGTGCTGCATAAGCACACACCCTAATCCTTTGTGCGACGCGTCACTATATATCACAAAATCTCCTTTTCCGTCTGGCAATGCCAACACCGGGGCCGTTACCAACCTTTTCTTTAATTCCTGAAAACTGTTTTCGCATTTCTCCGTCCATTCAAACTTCTCTGTCTTACGAATAAGTCGTGTCAAAGGGGCTGTGATCTTCGCAAAGTCCTGTACAAATCTACGATAGTAGCCGGCCAATCCTATGAAACTCCTTACCTCTGTGGGTGTGGTTGGCCTTTCCCAATTTGAGACCGTCTCTATCTTGGAGGGGTCGACCAATACTCCTTCTTTATTGATCACATGTCCTAAAAACTGTACTTCATTCCGCCAGAATTCACACTTCGAGAATTTGGCATATAACTGTTCCTCTCTGAGTATTCCTAGATATCCTCAAATGCTCTGCATGTTCTGCCTCAGTCCTTGAGTAGATCAAAATATCATCGATAAAAACTATCACACACTTGTCCAAGTACTTCTTAAATACTCTATTCATTAAATCCATGAAAGCCGCTGGGGCGTTGGTTAATCCAAAGGACATTACCAAGAATTCATAATGCCCATACCTGGTACGGAACGATGTCTTGGGAATATCTTCGGGTTTAATCTTTAGTTGGTGATATCCAGTTCTCAGGTCAATCTTGGGAAAATAAACAGCATCCTTTAGCTGGTCGAACAGATCGTCTATTCTAGGTAATGGGTACCTATTCTTTATGGTTAGCTTGTTCAACTCTCGATAGTCGATGCACAGCCTCATGCTCCCATCTTTCTTCTTAACAAATAAAACTAGTGCTCCCCATGGAGACACACTGGGTCTTATCATACCCTTATCCAAGAGTTCCTGTAATTGGGTAGCTAATTCCTTCATTTCTAACGGGGCTAACCGGTAAGGTGCTTTTGAAACTGGCGCCGTCCCTGGGGCCAACTCAATAGCAAATTCAATCACTCTATCGGGTGGTAATCCCGGAAGGTCTTGTGGGAATACATCTTCAAATTCGTTGACTACTGGAATATCTTGTAAGTTGGGCACCTCCTTTTGCGTGTCTACCACATAGGCTAGGTAAGCCTCGTTTCCTTTTCGTAGCATCCTTTTGGCCTGGGCCCTGGTGAAAAATTTCTGCGTCTGCCACTTTCCCCTAAATAAGACTTCTTTCTTTCCTGGAATATTCAACTTAACTTTCTTCCCTTTACAGTCTATCTGAGCATCATTGCTAGATAGCCAGTCCATCCCCAAAATTATATCAAATTCCCCTAACTTTAAAGGAATCAAATCAACACTGAAAGATTGTTCCCCTAAGCCTAACTCACAGGCGGGGTGAATTAGATTAACAAGAATAACTTCATGGTTGGCTATTTCTACTTGTAAGGGCTCTATCAAGGGTTCAGCTATAAGTCTTAATTTACGCGCAAAGCCCATTGATATAAAAGATTTAGTTGCTCCTGAATCAAATAAAACGTTTGCACTGACTGAATTTAGAGAAAGGGTACCTGCTATCACATCTGAATCTTTCATAGCATCCTGGACTGTCATGTTGAAAGTCCTTGCAGTAGGTGGCTTATTAGAAGCAGCCCTGCTTGCTCCCGAAGCTGCTGGTTTGTTCATTGGGCATTCCCTCTTCCAATGACCCGGGCGTCCACACTGATGACAAGTGGTGGTTGGGCGGGTAATGGGGGTTGGCGAAGTGCACTTGTCCGAATAGTGACCCTCTCAACCACACTTGAAGCAGATTACCGGCTTTCCTTTACACTCCCCAGAATGCATCCTTCCACAAGTGTTACAGGCTGGAAATGGGGGTCGAGACTGGTTGGAATAGGACATTCTTGACTTCTGGCCGCTCTGGCTCATATTTACACTCATTGGCCGCTTAAACCCAATGTCCTTTCCCGGTAGGGACACTGCTCCCCTATTAACTCTAGTTGGGAAGTTCCTTCCTGCGGAACCTCCACCCATGCTCATACATTTCCTCTTTATTCCCTTCTTTTCTCTTTCCTTCTGCATCTGTTCACTTCCGGCTTCTACAATTGTTGCCTTTTGCACCAGAGTGGCATAATCCGTAAGCTCAAGGATTGCCACCCTATTCTGAATCCACGGTTTCAGTCCCTACTGAAACCTCTTAGCTTTCTTTTCCTCGGTGCTTACAAATTCCGGCACAAACCTTGATAACTCAGTAAATTTTGCTTCGTACTCTGCTACATATAAGTTATTCTGCTTTAGCTCCAAGAACTTGAGCTCCATCTGGTTTTCCATAAACCTCGGGAAATATTTTCCCAGAAACAACTGACTGAATCTTTCCCAGGTTATAATAGCATCTGTCTCCATGTTTTTCTTGGCCTCCCACCAGTAGTTGGCCTCTCCTTTCAGAAGGTAGGTAGCAAATACATTCTTCTGTGCCTCATCGGTACTCAAAATCTTAAAGGATTTCTCCATTTCCTTTAACCATGCCCTTGCCTCAACTGGGTCGGCTGATCCGTGGAACTCAGGGGGCTTAAGGGACTTAAAAGTCCTGAAAAAGTTTGCCACATCATTGTTATTTCCTTGAGGGGGTGGGTTGGGTTGACGTTCCAAGTTCTGCCTTAGTAGTTGCATGAACTGGCCCATGGGATCCATGCCTGGGTTTGGTATCGGTTGCTCAACCTCAGTTTCTCCTTCCTCAACCTCTATCTCAAATCCCTCAACATCATATGTTTCCTCTTCCTCTTCATACAGGGAGTCATCCCGTTCCACATAATCCTCATCTTCCTCTTCACTGTGTTCCTGGTTCCTATCGTCCTGTTTATGGCTTCCCTGGTCCTCAGATCCAGGGTTCGCCCTAGTTCCAATCTTTCTTGGCGGCATGATACTGATAATAATAAAAAAAATATATTAGGAAATTCAACGTTAGGTCACAATCATACTCAACATTGTGCCTTGCACAGCTCTATAATGGGGAGAATGTATCTCGCAATTCTAATGTTTTATGACAGTTCTAATAAGAAGTGCAGTAATAATAATGATAAAAACAGTGATCTCGTCACTAAGGAACTGAACTGAAAAGAAATAAATATATACATGATGCGAGAAATACATAGTTTGATCTGGTCAAAAGTACAACAGTGCTACAGCCATCTGTCCCAAAAGTGATACACAATAGTCTATCTGTCTAGTCAGAAAAAAGGGATGCTATATACAAGTCAACTATCCCGGAAAATTGGCTTTTACTAAGGCCTCGACTAACTAGACAACTAGACTATCCCATCGTCAGTCCTGAATCACACACTGGAGCGGGTCAGCTCCCATACCCTTTCCATCGCACGACGGAAGATATAGTCGGCCTTCCGCCTGGAGATCCTACCATGCCTATCCCCCTGGAGCGATCTGAGTCTCGCTCGGGACGTGAGCTCTATCCCCGTCAGTTCCCTCCTCAAGGATCACGGTATAGCAGCCCTAGTCTCATAAGCTCGGGTACGAATACCCGCCCTCTCCGCATCCAACTCCCTCCTGGCCTCATCCATCCGGGCCTTAGCAACAACCACTCGGGTCCTCAATACATCCTGAACATAGCCGTGGGCTAACGAAGACTGCTTGTGGGCAGGGTCGAGATGTGGTGAATCCGGAACCGCTGGGGGTGCCTCCTCGGTCTGCCCAGGCTCGGAAGTATGGGTCTCTGAGCTGTCATCATAGGGGATCCAAGATAGTGGTGGAGGGGTAGGAGCTCTAACCACTGGGAGTGTGGGTAAAGGGGTACCAGTGTACACTACCATAAGTCCGACACGCTCCTCAGCTACTGGGACCTCATCCGGGTCCTCCTCATCTGAAATAGCAATGACCTCTGTCTCTGACTCCTCTGAGGGGTCCTCCTCATCCTCCTCCATCTCAGGCTCCTCCTGATCCTCAACATCTAGCAGTGCCTCATCATGCTCACGCTCGAACATCTCAGGGTCCTCTATCTCATGAGCCTACACATTAAACGAGCTAAGTTACTATCATGATACTTATAAGGGTTCCCGTAAGGGTTTTAACTGTCAGTGCTACTTTAAGTAGTCCGACCATGAACTTGGCAAGAGTTCTTATTATCTTTGTGAGTTTATTATTATATCGTCGCATCATCTCTGAGGTTTATAACGCTTGGCTCTAATACCATTTCTGTAACACCCTCAGATCCGGGGTCAGGGATCCGGGTCGTCACAGTCTTTCTTTCCACAATATCACTTCACTTAATTAACAATGAATAACCTCATGCTGTGACCCCACACTAACACACACCACAACCCGTTATAGTCTCAGAGATGAAATTGAAATAAGTACAAGTCTTTGAATCCACAATTTAAAAGTTATTACAACCCAAAAATGATTACTTGATAAGTTTACAATTAATTGCCATTATCTGCCACAAGTTATAATTATACATAATTGATTCCCAAAAGTAGAAGGTCTGATCTACAAATAGATCTACCTCTGCAGCTATAGCAGCTATGATCTCAACGGGAAGGCGCGGGGTGCTTCCCACGCTCTTGCGCTGGGTCTGCTTGAGTCTGGCCATCTTTCCTAACTGTTGTTGTGTGATGAAGAAATAAAGCAAGAATGAGCATTACAGCTCGCAAGATAATATATACTGTAAACAATAATGCAAGTATCTAAATGGATAACTTACTAAAATCCTTTGTCAAGTGTAAGATAATTACTTACTGGATATAAGCAAAAATAAGGGATGATGTTACCAAATACTTCACTATACTTATATCATTTATAAGGCTACTTGAACTACCACTGTTCAAAGTATTATAGATTTCAAAAGGGTCATCCCATAGATGAGACCACAAGTTAAGACTTGAATAGATTCAATCTTTAAAATATTATTGAATGAAATAAAGTTACGAGATACTTTATTCAGTCCCGATATATATATCCACATATATATCTCTTAAACATTTCCTGGAACCTCTGTTATGTAAAGTATGAACAGAGTTTGTAACATCCAATGAATTTTGGAAAGGAAAAGAATTTTGGCATAAACCCGATATCTTGCTGATCAGGCAAAGATACCAATAAGTAATCTTTTCTACTAGTAGATGGATGAATCCCCCACCGGTCATCACCCTGGCCACATAAGGACCATGTACTGGACCGCCACCCGGCCTCTTACGCGTTGATGGACTGCCACCCAGCCACTTACACTTTGATAGACCGTACCCCGGCCTGTCGCTTATGCCGACTCAATTAGATGGGCTTACTTCCCGAACGTTGGGTAAGTAATCAATTCATTTGTCAAAATAACAACCTCGTTGTGAATATAATATACACCACAGAGCCGGATCCCTCAGGTTTTGAGCGAGTATTTAAATCCCCTTTGAAAGAAGGATCTTAAATATAAAAGAATGAGTTTTGGGATCCGCCCTAACTTTTAGAAATCATTTTGAAGACTCGAAAACATTTTTAAGAATGTTTGGAGTACTGCTGATTTATTAAAATAAATCAGTCCCGATATATTAGAAATATCTGAATATTATTATTTAAATAATATTCTCATAAAAATAATCCTTATAAAATTAATCGAAGTAGAAGTTTTAAAACTCATACTTGAAATGAAAATTAAATAACTAAAGATATACTTATACAAAAGTACTATCTTTATTTGAATAATCGAAAATAAGTTTGATTATCGAAACATTATTCTTTAATAAAATAAAGAATATTATTAAATAATAAGAGGAGTCATAATACCTTGAATGAATATTATAAATAATATTCATTAAATAAAATAAACGGAGTCATACATCCTCAAATGAATTGAAAGGCATATGTCATAGCCTACTCGTTTATTCGAGTATTTAACTCAACTCAAATAAGAATGTAATAAGTAAATAGTGGATCAAGCGTCAGAGAGATCTCACAAAGTAACATCTGTCAAAGAATAAAGAAACATTGTTCATCTGCAGACTTGAAGATTCACTGGAAGAAGTTCAAGAATTTGATCATGCCTCAGTGATATAAATCAAGATCGTGGATTTAATCAAGTGACAGAGATCTCGTCAAGGTATCATTTATTACAAGGATTCAATCAGAACAACAAAGTCAAGACATGCAGAAACGTCACGAAAGTTAGTCACTCATGAACCAGACAGTACATCGAGTGTCAGCATTGAAGTGACGGAATTGATTCATAAATCTCAAAGACTTTCAGAAGAATGGATGCTGCTCAGGGATAGTATTAATTCTCTATTAATTAATTAAGTCATATAATTTAATTAAGAGAATAAATTAAATCTGCAAGGATTAATTTATTGATTAATTGAATTAAATTGATTAATTAATTTAGAATTAATAATAAGGATTTTTAGAATGTTAATTGATTAAAATCTGTGATAATTCTAAAAAGACAACTGATTGAACTAGTATGACAATCGGTATGACAATTGATAGTCATACCGAATGTCTTGCTAATTCAGTTGATTGTATTGATAGAATTTTTAATTAGATTAAAATCAATTATGTATTCAGAAAAACAATTTCAATTGTACTACTATGATAATCGGTATGACAATTAATAGTCATACCGAAAGTCTTGCTAAGTTCATTTTAATTGTCTTCCTAGCTCTAATAGATTGTCTCACCGAAAGTCTTTCAAGCTCAAATAGATTGTCACACCAGTTCAACAACTTCGGCTGTGATTGATTAAAAGGAAGCAGAAGACAATATCAAAAGACAATTCATCAAAAACAGAGCAGCAAAAATACAGAACAAGAACACAGCAGAAAACAAGAGAAAATATTTCATCATTCATCTGCTTATTCAAGATCAAATATTCTAGTTTGTTAATGTTAAATCCAAACCACTAGAATTACTTATCTTGTTCTTGTATATCAATCTAGCGGATTAAAATCCCTAGAACTTAAGCTCAAATCGCTTTTAGCATTTGATCTTTTAATTACAAAAATAGAAAAAGTTCATGTCGAATTTATTCTAAATTTGTAATAATTGATTTGAGATTAATCCCTTGTAATCGATACCGTAGTTGTAACACCTTTCAAGTTTAATAAAAGTTTTATTTAACTTGAATTTTGTTTCACAATTTTATTCCGCATTTTATTCGACGAAACGGTATTGTTTGCATTCAACCCCCCCTTCTACAAACAAATTGGGACCTAACAATTGGTATCAGAGCCTTCTGATTAACGTACAAATCTAGATCCTAGACTTTTGTGTTTCTTTCACTTCTTGAATTTTTATTCACTCAAAAATTCATAATGACTACACAAAAAGTTGGAACCGTTAAAATTCCACTTTTCGATAAAGAAAATTATGTGATGTGGAAGAAGAAGATGCTACTGTTTTTACAGGTTGCTAATCCCAAATATTTGCAAGTGTTGAAGAAGGGTCCAAAAATACCTATGGTTATTGAACCAGAGGTAATAGAAAATGATGTGGTGATCACCAAAGCGAGAACTTATGTGAAGGATCCTGAGGACTTCTCTCCTGCTGAAATAGAAGAAGCTTCCCTGGATGCTAGCCTTCAATTAATCTTAGTAGATTCCCTTAATCCCCTAATGAATAGACATGTGATGAATTGTAAAGATTCCAAACATATCTGGGAAACTATTGAGATTATTAATGAAGGCACAGAGGAAGTTAGGGAGAACAAACTAGAAATCCTAACCTCTGAGTATGAATACTTTAAATCCAATCCAGGAGAAGGAATCACTGAAGTGTTTGAGAGGTACAATGCATTGATCAATAACCTGAACATTAATGGTAAATACTATTCCATCAGGGAGGTCAACAAAAAGTTCCTTTTGACACTGCCAACTCATCTCGAACATAGAATCACTGCCATAAGAGAAGCAAGAGATCTGAGTGAGATTTCTTTGGAAAGGCTCTATGGTGTGTTAAAGACTTATGAGTTGGAGCAGATTCAGCAGAAGGAAGTTTACGGGAAAGGAAGAGTGGTCAGCACGTCTACTGCTCTGGTAGCTGATGAACAACAACAACAACCACTATATCAACAACAATCTCAACAGTCAGATAGAATGGTACAGTCTTCCAAGGTTGAAGATAATGTGATAGTAGCAGAATTTGATTCACCTACTACAAATCAATCAGGAGATGATTATTATTCCTTGGAAGAACTGGAGCAATTGGAGGATGAATCAATGGCCCTGATTGTCAAGAGATTCTCAAATGTCAGATTCAAAAGGAATCCCAAGTTCAAGTACAAGTCCAACTACAACAGATTCCAGAAAGGTGGATCTTCATCCTCTAACACCAGCAGTGGTGGGTATAAAACAGGGATGGTTGATCGAAGCACCATTCGATGCTTCAACTGTAATGAGTTGGGACACTTTGCCACAGAATGCAGGAAGCCAAAACAAGCAAGGAAGAACTCTTATGATTCTAATCAGAAGAGTAAATCTGAAAGGGCGTACCTGGCAAAGGGAAGAAGTTGGGATGATACTGACAGTGAAGACGAAGAAGTTGGGAATCTTGCTCTCATGGCTAGTGATGCAAGCACCTCATCGTCAAGAAAAGAGGGCATTAAACAGGTACAACCGGTAGTGTGGATTCTTGACAGTGGATCGTCAAGACATATGACCGGAGATAGAGCCCTGCTATCAAATGTGGTTGAGAAAGCTGGCCCAGTGGTTACCTTTGGAGATAACAGCAAAGGTTTAACGGAGGGATATGGCTGTTTGCAAGCTGGAAATGTTATCATTGAAAATGTATATCTTGTGCAAGGACTTGAACACAATCTGCTTAGCATTAGTCAGTTCTGTGACAACGGCTACAATGTTTTATTCGACAAGCTGAAGTGTCAGATTCTGCACAAGAAAAGTGAAAAACCCTCCTTAATGGGAATACGGAAAGGAAATCTGTTCGTAGCTGACATGAACTCTGGAAGCAATCTTGAAGTCAATTGTTTCTATGCAAAAGCATCGTCAAATGAGAGTTGGCTATGGCACAAGAGACTTTCCCATCTCAATTTCAAGACAATGAATTCTCTTGTCAAAAGAGAATTGGTAAGAGGTCTGCCTCAGCTGGAATTCTCTCCAGAAGGACTATGTGAGGCTTGCCAGAAAGGAAAGTCAAAGAAAGCAAGTCACAAAGGCACTGACACATCTTCCATAACTGGTGTTCTGCAATTATTGCACATGGATTTATTTGGTCCAGTTAATATCCTTTCTATGTCAAAGAAGTGTTACTGTCTTGTGATAGTTGATGACTATTCCAAGTATACGTGGGTTTTATTTCTTCACTCTAAGGATGAAACACCACAAGTTGTGATTGATCATATCAAGATGATTGAGTTAGATTCTAACGTCCCTGTTAGAGCAATAAGGTCAGATAATGGAACAGAATTCAAGAATGCACTTCTAAATGGATTCTGTACAGACAAAGGGATTACCAGACAATTTTCAGCTCCTAGAACCCCTCAGCAAAATGGAGTGGTAGAAAGGAAGAATCGTACATTGATTGAAGCTGCAAGAACGATGTTAAATGAATCAGGTCTTCCAATGTACTTTTGGGCTGAAGCTATCAATACTGCATGTTATACTCAGAATCGAACTCTAATCAACAAAGACTTCATGAAAACTCCTTATGAGATTTTGAATGAACAGAAACCTTCTATCAAATACTTTCATGTATTTGGTGCCAGATGCTTCGTGCTCAAGGATGGAGATGATCGTCGTGGTAAGTTCGAGGCAAAGGCATATGAGGGTATTTTTGTTGGATATGGAAGAAGATCATATAGAGTGTATATCATTGATCAACACAAAGTAACTGAAAGTGTCAATGTTACATTTGATGACACTAAACTCCCTAGTATCCAAACTGAAGATCCTTCTGAGAAACTGAAGTTTGATGATACGTCAGATTCAGAGTCAGAACATGGTCAAGAACCTGAGGTTGTTGCTGTTGAAGAACCTGTTAATCCTGATAATACTCAAGGTAATAGTGATGGAAACTCTGGAAACAATGGAGATACCACTGCTACTGACGGAGAATCTTCAAGTCAACATGGCAACAACTCAGGGGGAGATGCTGAAGGATCATCTAGTAGGACACAACATCACAATGAATTTCAAGGCGAATCATCAAGATCAAATCTTCCAAGACAGACAGTCTGGAATAAAGCTCACCCTTTTGAGTTGATTATTGGTGATCCAGATGTTGGAGTCAGAACTAGACGTGCTACTCAAAATGAGTGTCTGTTCTCAAGATTTCTTTCTGAGATGGAACCTAAGAAAATTGAAGAAGCACTAACTGATCCAGATTGGGTGATTGCTATGCAAGATGAACTCAATCAGTTTGAAAGTCAACAAGTCTGGAAACTGGTACCTAGGCCTGTACACAAGAAAGCTGTTGGTACAAGGTGGGTATTCAGGAATAAACTAGATGAAGATGGTGTGGTTACAAGAAACAAGGCAAGACTGGTAGCTAAAGGGTATTCTCAAGCTGAAGGTATTGATTATGATGAAACCTATGCTCCAGTGGCTAGACTTGAGGCCATCAGGATATTTCTGGCATTCGCAGCATTTTCAAACTTTAAAGTTTATCAAATGGATGTCAAGAGCGCCTTTCTGAATGGAAAGCTGGATGAAGAGGTATATGTAGAGCAACCTCCTGGTTTTGAAGATCCAGATCATTTGGATTTTGTCTTCTTTCTTTTCAAGGCTATCTATGGGCTAAAACAGTCTCCAAGAAAATGGTATGACACTCTCTCTGAATTTCTTATTGAAAATAGCTTTATTAGAGGTGTCATAGACAAAACTCTCTTTTCTAAAAAACATAAGAATGATACTATATTAGTCCAAGTCTATGTGGATGATATAATATTTGGGTCTACTAATGATAATCTCTGTAAGAGATTTGCTAAGTTAATGCACAGCAAGTTTGAAATGAGCATGATGGGAGAGCTGAAGTTTTTTCTTGGATTACAAGTAAATCAAAGGTTAGATGGAACATTTATTTGTCAATCCAAGTATCTCAAGGAACTCCTCAAAAAATACAATCTAGAGGATTCTGCATCAGCAAGGACTCCATCAACTACAGCTGTCAAGCTTGGACCATGTGAAAACTCCATTAAGGTAGATGTCACAAGCTACAGAGGTATGATTGGCTCGTTACTCTATCTTACTGCAAGTAGACCAGATATTATGTATGCTACATGCCTATGTGCAAGGTTCCAAGCGGATCCTAGAGATATTCATCTCGTTGCTGTTAAACGAATCTTAAGATATCTTAAGGGAACACCAAATCTAGGTATTTGGTACCCTAAAGAATCTGGTTTTAACCTTGTTGGATATACAGATTCAGATTACGCAGGAAGTGTTGTTGATAGGAAAAGCACCTCAGGAAGTTGTCAATTCCTAGGAAGCAGGCTAGTCTCATGGTACAGCAAGAAACAACAAACAGTTTCCAACTCAACGGCCGAGGCTGAATATATTGCTGCTGGAAGCTGCTGTGCTCAGATCTTGTGGATTAGGAACCAACTACGAGACTATGGCTCTGTATTGAACAAGATTCCTATTTTATGTGACAATACAAGTGCAATAGCCATCACCAACAACCCTGTGCAGCATTCGAGGACAAAGCACATTGACATCAGGTATCATTTTATTAGAGAGCACGTCATGAATGGTACTGTTGAACTATTTTTTGTTCCAACAGAAGAACAAATAGCAGATATTTTCACTAAACCACTTGACGAATCCACATTTACCAGATTAGTTGGTAAATTGGGCATGTTAAATAGTTTTAGTGATTAATTTAATTAATATCTGGAATCTGTTCTTGAATGAATTTACAAATGAATTTTTCATGAATGAAAAATTCATTTGCAAATTTATTTTATCATTTTATCATATTTCTTGCTTATTTCTATGTAATATATATTATCTTATCTATGTTATTTACTCTACTTGTTAATTTAAAAATATCTCAGAATATTTTATTTCCTCTAAAAATATTTTTCTATGAATTTTATTTGCTAAAATTCAACAGAAATCTATTTTTGGAATAAAAATAATTAATTCTGAAATATTGTCTTTATTTTCTGTAAAAATTTTAAGTATTTATTTCAGTTTTACCATTTTGTAATAAAGTTTCAGTACATTAATAGTTGTCTGTACATATTCATTTTGTTTTTCTACTGCAAAGACAATCGGCAAGACAATTAAAATTGTCTTGCTGAAAATCATTTCAGTAAACATGAAAATATAAATCTGTTATGCTTATTTTATCTTATTCTAGAAAGACAATCGGCAAGACAATTGAAATTGTCTTGCTGAAAGTCATTTTAGTAAATAATGACTGCTTATTTTAAAATCAGATTAATTTTATAACTGGCAAGACAATCGGTATGACTATTGATTGTCATGCCAGTAATAAAATTAATATCAGAATTATATTGTTTTATTTTGTACTGGTATGACAATCGGTATGACTATCAGATTGTCATACCAGTTATAATGTTAATACTCATTCAGTTATTTATTTTTATTTGTATTTGTTTTATTTTCCTTCTTTTGCCTGGTATGACAATCGGTATGACAATCCCGGATTGTCATACCAGCTGTTATATAAGGCTTTTGCTGTGTTGTGTTAAATCATTTTCAACATAACAGTTCATTTTCAAGAATTTTGAACAGTTTTTCTCTCTTTTTTTTCTCTCTTCTCTCTCCTCGAATAAGAACCAAACCAAAAACCTGCTATTTCCTTGCTCGAGTTTTTACTCAGCACACTAAATCATCACTTTGTGATATATACATACAAGTATATACATAAAGAGGTGCTGCTGAAATTTTCTTAAAAATAAAAGTTATTATAAAAAACGCAAAAATCAAATTAAAATCAGTTTGCCCCTTCAAATTCCATTTTAATTTTAATTTCTTATTTGTGTCTTTTGGTGTGTCAAAACTGTGTGAGTGATTTAAGAATTTTAACGAGATACATTTCTGTCTAAATTTTTCGATTATAATTAATTTAATTCGAATTATTAATTTAATTTAATTAATTCGAATTTTCTTAATATTATTCTTAAAATTCTGAAAAGCTTGTGTCTTATTATTATTCTTTAAAAATGGCTCTCAATTTCCAAATTGTCGCGCATAATCAGGTTGGTTATTTTAATCCGGAAAAATGTGATGTTGAAAAATTTAGGCCTTGGATTAGATTTTTAAATGATCATTCGATTGTTAGCTCTGCTATTAAATCAAATGTAATTTTAAACGTCGATCTACTTAGACTGATTTGCACAACTTCTACTGTGGCCGATGATTCAAAATCTTTTTCATTCACCATCGCAAACACACAGTATGTAGTTGATGAAACAGTCGTCAATCGTGCTTTAAATTTTCCACTAGACAATTTCTGTAATTTACCCTCTGAAAATGATATCACAAATTTTTTCAATGCCATTCACTATCAGGGGGTGATCAATTTAACCAAACTTTCTAAATCAAATTTGGTGTCTGAATGGGATATATTCTTCGATACACTTTCCAAAGTGTTTGCCAACTGCACAAAATCTAATTTTCATAACATTACTTCCACCCTGCAGTATATTGGTCTTGCGGTTGTTTTCAATCAAAGGATCAATTTTGGCAAACTACTTTTTCCCATTCTCTTGAGACGTCTAACTTCTGCTTTACGTGATCATTCTACAAATCGTAGGGTATCATGTTACTATGCTCGTTTTCTTATGCTCATAGCAGATCATCTACTCACCCCTGAACACAAAGCACTTTTTGCTAACTCTGCTGTAACCGAACCCCCACCAGTTAGCAAAAAGATTTACACTCGCCAAGACACAACCTTCAAATTTATGCAAGTACCAGTACTTGTATCTGCTTTCATGGCCAATTATATTCCCTTGCCTATTTTTAATCTTCCCGGCCATGAACAGCAACCTCAACCTCCAGTGGTTCAAGCCACCCAGGCTCTTCCATTACAGGTAGTAACTCCTCACTCTCACTCTCTTCCTACTTCTGTTAACAGACCCTCAGTGGTTGATAGGGCTGACCATGAAGTTGTAGAACCACAGCTTCAATCCCAGGTCATAGAGCCAAACACAGAGTCTCATTCTATCTCACCCTCTCCCCCACTGTCTAAAATGTTACCCAGAAGATTACTAGGAAGTAGTACAATGTTAAATATGAGTGAACCCTCAGCTCTGCCTCCTCCTAAGAAAAGAAAAACCTATTCTGAGGCATCTGAAAGCCCATCCTTGTCCTCCCAACAGGACATGGACTTTGAAATGGCCAATGAACAGTTACTAGAGGCATTCTCTCAACAGGATGCATCTATTGAAATTCGCCATCGGGCCATGGCATCTTGTACTGAGTCAAGCACAATTCCATTACTCACAATGGAACCATACACTTCCCCAGATCATACTAAGGACACACAGCGAGGAGTGCACGTAGAGTCGGTTACAGTGCCTGCCATAGTTACGGCAGAAGAGCAGTCACATGCTTCAGAGGGAAAATCTGACTCTCCGCCATCTTTAATAGAGTCATTTTCTCCCCTCCCAGATCAAACACCTCTGGCTCCCTTATGGGATTCTCCACTCGCAGATTTATCTGGAGAAAGTGGAGGGCAACTCGGTCAATCTATCCCTGAAGCAATTCAGACATCTATTCCAAAAGATTTGATAGCATTGACTGAGGATCGGGACTCGCGAATTCCCATTGCACCACCACTGACCTCTCTTGAAGAGGCTAGGGTGATTTTTAATGCAGGTACACAAGAACAGCAATTGGAAGACTCCTCACGAGCAATCATATTGAGAGAAACACATGCACGTGAGATGAGTGAACCAAACACGAGTGAACTTCAGGTGAGAGCACACACAGACACTGATACTGTCAACCTGTTAGCTCAGATTGCTGCCCTGAAAGAAGAACTTGCTAAAAGTCAAGCTGAAGCTCAAGCATTCAAAGCACAAGTGGTTGAACGGTCTTCTTCTTCCACCTCTGTCGACAATCAGCTTGCAATCATAAGGAATGACATCTCAGATTTAAAGACTGCTGTAATACCAAAGCTCAATTCTATTCAGGACACTCCAAATTTATCAGCTGATGACATATCCAACTTCTGCTCCCTACATACAAGAATGACTTCTCTTGAAGACCTCGTTGAGATGAATCATTCACTGGACAACTCAAGATTTCTAAAGATAGAGACGGGCATGGAACATCTAAATGAAGGCATGAAGCACTTATATTACATGATCAAGAATTCTCATTGCCCTAATGAAGAACAAAGAGCTTATTTTGAAGGACCGTCTGGTGGAGGATCAGGCTCTGGAAGTGGTGGAGGTTTCAAAGGAAAGTCAGTAGAGGATCCCTCAACTAAGGGGGAGAAGAAAGGAGGGAGTAGTTCCAAAGGGAAAGAAAAAGATACTTCTGCTGGAGATAAAGGAAAGGCTGATGATGCCTACTACAGTGGAGAACAGGATGACTTCGATATTTTTGACATTCCCACTGATCCAGTTCAGGAAGATAAAGATGGGTTATTTGAAGCTGAAGAAGAAAGTGATTTTGAAGATTGGGAAGAAGAAGATACAGTGGATCCTAGGTTTGAGAAAGAATTTCAGAAAGAGCAGTCAGAGATGCAAAGAAAAGAAGCTGAACTCAAGAAGGTCTCACAGATCATTGATAGGAGAAAAGACATACAAAGAACAGAAACTCTTCAAAAGCAACGTCTTCATGACATTAAAGCTCAAGAAAGGAGAAGAGATGTCAGACTAAAGATTGGTGGAAAGTGGGATGAAGCTAGGAGAGTACTCGATATGCCTCAGCTATGCACTAACAATGATAGGCAGTTCTTACATCTTCTTGACAAGCTGGAAATCTCAAATCCTAACAATGACATGTACATGAATGCTATCAAGACTGAAGTCTCAAGGATCACAGCTGCTTTTGATAGATCCCTAAATGAGATGAGCATTTTTGTATACTGTCAGAGTGAAGGATCATTCAAGGTGTCACTTCATCTATTTGAGAATCGTTCGTTGTCAGAGATTTGGGTTCTTTTAAACAAAGTGAAAAGAAGCTCAGAGTTGAATGAAGTTCTTCGGGAAAGGCTTAAAGAGTTTGCCAGCAGGGCTAGTCCTCAAGTGGTCAACAATCCTCATCAAGTGAGATTCTTTAAGTCTGATTGTCTTCAAATCTGTCAGCTCGATGTACAATCTCTTAAAGACTACTCAGCTAAGCATCTGGTCTGGATGGAACATCATTTGAGAACTGCTGGATATTCATCCATGTTGAAGACTCAAGCTGCTGACTTGATTCAAGCTTATTGTGAGAAGAATGTTAAAAGGTACAATCAACTCAAGAATAAGTTGAAGACAGTTGGAGTTCAACCAGTCAGACCTGCAAGCTTCACTTCAGAAAAAGATCGTATCTTTGACAAGGAATTGCTTCAAGATTTAGAAGAAGGTGAAGTCAGAAGAGAAGACAACTAAAGTCAATTAGCTCAAAACTCAATGTAATATGATTAGAGCGTTATGAATCAAGATAGTCTAATGTAGTTATATGTTCAGGCTAGAGGAACATCTATCTTGTATTCACTTGTAAATTTCATTTGGAATCTGGAAAATGTTAAATATAATCCAGAACTTTTCTGCTATTTACTTTACATTACTGTTTATATCTTTTTCTTATTTGTTAGTTGAGTTATCCTCTAGGTATTTGTTGTTATTGTCTAACAAGCAAATAGGGGGAGATTGAAAGGCATATGTCATAGCCTACTCGTTTATTCGAGTATTTAACTCAACTCAAATAAGAATGTAATAAGTAAATAGTGGATCAAGCGTCAGAGAGATCTCACAAAGTAACATCTGTCAAAGAATAAAGAAACATTGTTCATCTGCAGACTTGAAGATTCACTGGAAGAAGTTCAAGAATTTGATCATGCCTCAGTGATATAAATCAAGATCGTGGATTTAATCAAGTGACAGAGATCTCGTCAAGGTATCATTTATTACAAGGATTCAATCAGAACAACAAAGTCAAGACATGAAGAAACGTCACGAAAGTTAGTCACTCATGAACCAGACAGTACATCGAGTGTCAGCATTGAAGTGACGGAATTGATTCATAAATCTCAAAGACTTTCAGAAGAATGGATGCTGCTCAGGGATAGTATTAATTCTCTATTAATTAATTAAGTCATATAATTTAATTAAGAGAATAAATTAAATCTGCAAGGATTAATTTATTGATTAATTGAATTAAATTGATTAATTAATTTAGAATTAATAATAAGGATTTTCAGAATGTTAATTGATTAAAATCTGTGATAATTCTAAAAAGACAACTGATTGAACTAGTATGACAATCGGTATGACAATTGATAGTCATACCGAATGTCTTGCTAATTCAGTTGATTGTATTGATAGAATTTTTAATTAGATTAAAATCAATTATGTATTCAGAAAAACAATTTCAATTGTACTACTATGACAATCGGTATGACAATTAATAGTCATACCGAAAGTCTTGCTAAGTTCATTTTAATTGTCTTCCTAGCTCTAATAGATTGTCTCACCGAAAGTCTTTCAAGCTCAAATAGATTGTCACACCAGTTCAACAACTTCGGCTGTGATTGATTAAAAGGAAGCAGAAGACAATATCAAAAGACAATTCATCAAAAACAGAGCAGCAAAAATACAGAACAAGAACACAGCAGAAAACAAGAGAAAATATTTCATCATTCATCTGCTTATTCAAGATCAAATATTCTAGTTTGTTAATGTTAAATCCAAACCACTAGAATTACTTATCTTGTTCTTGTATATCAATCTAGCGGATTAAAATCCCTAGAACTTAAGCTCAAATCGCTTTTAGCATTTGATCTTTTAATTACAAAAATAGAAAAAGTTCATGTCGAATTTATTCTAAATTTGTAATAATTGATTTGAGATTAATCCCTTGTAATCGAAACCGTAGTTGTAACACCTTTCAAGTTTAATAAAAGTTTTATTTAACTTGAATTTTGTTTCACAATTTTATTCCGCATTTTATTCGACGAAACGGTATTGTTTGCATTCAACCCCCCCTTCTACAAACAAATTGGGACCTAACATGAATATCCAATTAATAATCATTAAATAGAATAAATAGAGTCATAAGTCCTCGAATGAATATTCAAATAATATTCATTAAATAAAATAAAGTTATCGAATAAACCTTATTCGATCAATAGTTTTGAAAACTATATCCATATATATATAAATATATATATATATATAATATACTCGGGAACATCGACTCCCGGTTTAAAAATATGTTCACCTTTTGATCCCCTATACTAAGGGTAAACTCAAATACCGCTTATCTCTAGCATAGGTATTATGCAACTGAATCAACAGATATATGTATCAAGATTACGAACCAAGCATGCATATATACCATATCACATGCTACAATATATCGCAAGAATTTGCTAATTAACCAACATGCATTTTTCACAAGACAATGCATATACATATATACATCACAACAACAGTATAGCGGGTAGAAAACTTGCCTGAGCGACTAGGGGTTATAAATGGCTTGGGACGAGTCTGGTAACCTATAAACAACATATAAGTTGGAATTAAACCAAAGTCACTTGTAAATCTATACTTTAACCAATTTAGACTCTAACGCTCGCTTTGCGCTTAATGATTCTCTTAAGTCGCTCGAGTACCCTCGGCTCCACCATTTTTAATAAATTATCCATTACGAGTTTTAAGGCTATTCTTTCGCGAGTATCTTACCAACTGCCTAACACACTTTACATAAATGTTTCATACTCCAATTAGCCCTTTTTGGTCTTTAACATATGTTTCAAAGTAAGGTGAGGGGTAATGATTCGTTCGCGAAATGTCGTTACTTAAAACGGCCGTTTCTCCTAAATTGTACATCGGAATCAAACGAACCACATATCAAAACGAAGCTCGTAACATGAACTATCTAAACATGGAAATGGTCAAAACCTAGCAGGGAGTTCTCGGGTCCTAATGTTATGAACAAAAGCAGTCTAAAGTAAATCGGACATTACGACGGCTATGTTTACGCGATTTCCCAAATTTATACCATTCCAAATCAACCACCAATCAATCCCAATTCATTCATACAACCAAAATCCATCCACACTACATCATAACAGCTCCAATCAACTCAACATTAACAATTTATACTTATTCTTAAACTTGAATTTAAACTATACTTAAGTCCTTTAACCAATCAATAAGATTTCAACATTCAATTCACTACAACTCCAACCCAAACTCTAAACCTACAAGCATCAAGCTACTCTTTTACCATAACAATCAAAATCATCCTAATATACAAAGTAAAGCTAGGGTTCCGAGATGTTATACCTTCCTTGAAGTGATTGGAGTAGCTAGGAAGCCTTAAGAAACCTTGAGATGTCTTAGGGATGCTTGGATCTTAAAGGAAAAACAAGAAAAATCAAGTTAAAAATCTTGAAATCACTATTCATTATCTTCTTCATTGATTTCTTGGAAGAGATTGAGAATGAATTGGAGGCTTAAACTTATAGGATAGCCATATCTATGCATAAGGAGTACTAGGTAATTATCTTACCAATTAAGGAAGCTTGGAACTTGAATTTTTGAATTTTCCTCCTTGAAATAAAGAGAAAAGTCGAGAGCTTCTTGATGAAGAAGTGAAATGATTTTTGTGTTTGTGAGTTGTTTTGCCTAGCTTGGTTGTTTTTGATTTGTTTTTGGTTAATTACCTTTTTAACCTTGAACTTTGTGTGGTTTTAAATCAACCACACCTCCTTCCCCTTATGTCATGCTTATGTCACTTTGTGATGTCATCCTCCCTCACTTGCCCTCTTCTTATTGGTTGGATGACCTCATCATCCCTAACCTCCTTGATTAACTCCTAATTGTTTGCCTAATGACCGCTGATCTGTTATACGGTCCGCTTAACTTTCGTTCTCATTTCTCGTTTGAGGGATCATACCCGGGATCTTATTACTTGGGTTTCTTTAACCTTTCTCAATACATTATATTTCTTTTATGATCCTCTCTTATAATCCTTTAATTTAAATCCTTTTTATCCTGTTACCTTATACTCAATTCTTTCCGTATCTAGTGGATTTCCGGAAAAAATCAAAGTGTTCGGAATTGGATTCTGACGATCTTTACATACACTTATATACCATATAGAGTACTAATAAAATCTCAGAATATCCATAACAGAACCCCTACATAGTGTGGCATGAAAAGTTTTCTCATTCAGCAAAAAACACTATTCATAAGGCTTACAAAAAGTTCAAAATTTTGGGGTTTATTACATTATGAGGTCTATTAGCTTTGTTACCTAACCTGGAACCTAATTCTAGCATGACATAGTTGCTAAAATTAAAGTACCCATCAGAAACTAGCATATAGAGCATATTAACAAGAGATGAAGTTGTGGCATCAAAATTGCTAATCTTCCCAGAGAAAACCTTGATAAAGGCATCTCCAAGAAAACTCCACTCTTTCCTAAGGCCCTTTCTTCTAATGCTCCCTAAACTAGCAGAATCAAAAGTATAGCCTATGGAATCTGACATAGCAGATACATCATTATCAGTGTGTGGTGTCATGGCATTATTCTCAGGTAGCTTAAAGCAATACTGTATATCATCACAGTTAATACAGTAATCCTTACCTTTGAGAGAGAAATCAATGGTCATATATGTAGAATTAAACTCTGCAGTTGTCCAAATCTCCTCAATTACCTCACAATAGATAGTTGGGGCTTCCAGCATTGCATAGCTTAGTTTGCAGTTTTTAATGAAGTCCATCATCTTGTGATAATCAGAGTGGGCTTCATTCTATTCCACCAAGGCTACGAAATTGTTCTTTTCATAAACAAATCCAGACTGAGACATAATCTTGACTACTGGTGCCATAGTTGTGAGTAGAGGTTGCAGAGAAAGATTGAGAGTTTTGGGAGAGAAAGAGAATAAAAATTGCAAGAAAGCGTAAAGAGAAAATAAGAATTCAAGGAGCTTTTATACTTTCTCGAATTAAAATGTAAATAGAATGATTAAATAATACTTTTAAGTAAATTACAACCGTTTGAGAATAAAGAAAACTGTAGAAATTCTGAAAACTGCCTTTAATACAAATACATACAACTGAGTATATGTGTATCAACGGTTAAGTAAAAGAATCAATGGCTGTGACTCACTTAAAGTAACTGATGTGACACTTCAACGGATGAGGTAAATAGTTATCCGTTGAAGATTAACACAGTTTTATCCGTTGAAGGATAAAATTACCAGAAATGTATTTGTCTTTCAACGGATAATGAACATCCGTTGATAGAACAATTTTTGCCTTTCAACGGATAGGGAATATCCATTGATAGAATAATCTTTACTTAAAGCCAACTTTATTCTTGCAACAAATTCATTTCAGGCTCCAATACAGATTATAATGAGGACATGAATTTATGAATAATTAAGCATACCTAGCTCACTTACTAATCTTGTGAATGTTGATTCATTAAGTGGCTTGGTAAATATGTCTGCAATCTGCTTTTCACTTGTAACAAAATGAAGTTCCACTGTACCTTTCATCACATATTCCCTTATGAAGTGGTACTTGATGTCAATGTGCTTGGTTCTTGAGTGCTGCACTGGATTTTCAGTAATGGCAATGGCACTTGTGTTATCACATAATATATGAATTTTGTCAACAGTTAGTCCATAGTCAAATAGTTGATTTCTCATCCACAGTATCTGTGCACAGCAACTACCAGCAGCAATGTACTCAACTTCAGTTGTTGATGTAGAAACAAAATTTTGCTTCTTGCTGAACCATGACACAAGCTTATTCCCTAGAAACTGACAGGTGCCAGTTGTACTTTTCATGTCTATTTTGCAACCTGCATAATCTGCATCTGAGTAGCCAATTAGATCAAAACCAGACTCTCTAGGGTACCAAATTCCTAGATTTGGAGTCCCTTTGAGATATCTGAAAATCCTTTTAATAGCCACTAAGTGAGACTCTTTAGGGTCAGCTTGAAATCTAGCACAGAGACATGTAGAAAACATTATATCAGGTCTACTAGCAGTTAAATATAAAAGTGAGCCAACCATGCCACTATAACTTGAAATATCCACAGACTTTTCAGCCTTGTTTAATTCAAGCTTGGTGGCAGTGGCCATGGGAGTTTTGCAGATGAACAATCCATTAAGTCAAACTTCTTTAAGAGATCATAAATATATTTAGTTTGACTAATGAAAATTCCACCACTAACTTGTTTAACTTGTATACCAAGAAAATAAGTTAGCTCTCCCATCATGCTCATTTTATATTTACTTTCCATTAACTTAGCAAACTTTTTACAAAGCTTATCATCTGTAGAACCAAATATAATATCATCTACATAAATTTGAACAAGTATTGTAGAGCCATTAACATTTCTAAAGAAAAGAGTTTTGTCAACAGTACCTCTTGTGAAGTAATTATCTAGAAGAAATTTTGACAAAGTCTCATACCAGGCTCTAGGTGCTTACTTTAGTCCATAGAGTGCTTTCAACAGATAATACACATAGTCTGGAAAATTTGGATCTTCAAATCCTTGAGGTTGGCTTACATAAACTTCTTCCTCCAATTCTCCATTCAAAAATGCACTCTTGACATCCATTTAATAGACCTTGAAATTGGCATGGGCTGCATAGGCTAGAAAGATTCTGATGGCTTCAAGTCTGGAAACTGGAGCAAATGTCTCATCAAAATCTATTCCCTCTTGTTGAGAATAGCCTTTAGCAACCAATCTGGCTTTATTCCTTATGACAATGCCATTTTCATCCATCTTGTTTCTGAATACCCATTTTGTGTCAATAGAACTCTTGTTCTTTGGCTTGGGTACCAGCTTCCATACTTTGTTCCTCTCAAATTGGTTTAGCTCTTCTTGCATTGTTAAAATCCAATTTGGATCCAATAGGGCTTCTTCCACTCTCTTAGGTTCCTCCTGTGATAGGAAACTACTATATAGACATTCATCTTGAGTAGCCCTTCTAGTTTGCACTTTAGATGTAGCATCACCAATGATCAATTTAAAAGGGTGATTCTTGGTCCATTTCCTTTGAGGTGGTAGATTAGCTCTAGATGAGGTTGCCTCGGTATTGTCATGATGTGAGATAGAATGTTGATTGGTTGAAACTCCCCCTGAGTTGCTGATCCTTTGAAAGGAATTGGGAGTTCTATTACTTGATGAAGTCAAATGATTTTCCGTTGACAGACTGTGATCAACGGATGCTTCATTATGAACTTCAACGGATGATGCACTTTGTCTTTCAACGGATGCTGCATTGCTTCTATCAACGGAAGCTGAATTATGACTTTCAATGGATGCAGCATTTTGTGCATTGTCCAAAGGCAGACTTTGAATTCTTTTCGAGGTGCCTTCTCCATCATTCTCATCTTCACTATCATCACAATATATCTCAATGTTGTCAAATTTGAGTCATTCATGATGTCCCTCATATGTTAGTCCATCAATCTTTTTATCATCAAACACAACATGCACAGATTCCATGACAATGTTGGTTCTTAGATTGTAGACCCTATATGATTTTCCAGCAGAATAACCAACAAATATTCCTTCATTAGCTTTTGCATCAAACTTTCCTTTGTGATCTGGTTGATTCCTTAGAATGTAGCATTTGCAACCAAAGACATGAAGAAAGTTTAAGGTTGGTTTTCTTCTCTTGGACAATTGATAGGGAGTCATGCCTTTTGCTTGATTGATTAGAGAAATATTCTGAGTGTAACATGCACAGTTAATAGCTTCAGCCCAAAAGTATGTTGGGAGTTTTGACTCTTTAAGCATTGTTCTTGCAGCTTTAATTAGTGACCTGTTCTTCCTTTCCACCACACCATTCTGTTGTGGAGTCCTTGGAGCTGAGAACTCATGCATGATCCCATTTTCTTCACTGAACAACTTCATGGTTGAATTCTTGAACTCAGTTCCATTGTCACTCCTGATATTCCTTACTTTGAAATCTGGATGATTGTTGACTTGCTTGATATGATTGACAATGATTTCACTAGCTTCATCCTTTGATCCAAGAAAATAAGTCCATGAAAACTTTGAGAAATCATCTACAATCACTAGGCAATGTCTTTTCCTTGAAATTGACAATACATTGACTAGTCCAAAAAGATCCATGTGTAGCAGTTGTAATGGTTCATCAATTGCTGATTCAAGCTTCTTACTGAATGATACTTTCTTTTGCTTTCCTTTCTGACAAGCATCACACAGTCCATCCCTTGTGAATTCCACTAGAGGCATTCCTCTAACTAAGTCCTTTTTGACTAAATCATTCATTGTCTTGAAATTCAAATGGGACAGCTTCTTGTGCCATAGCCAACTTTCAACTGGACTTGCTTTGCTGAAAAGACAAGTAATTGATTCTGCATCTGTAGAGTTGAAGTCAGCCAAGTACACATTCCCTTTTCTAACTCCAGTTAGAACCACTTTGTTGTCCTTCTTATTTGTGACAACACAGGCTTTAGAATTGAAGGAAACAGTATTTCCTCTGTCACATAGTTGACTGATGCTCAATAGATTGGGTTTGAGACCATCAACTAATGCAACTTCATCAATGATGACATTTTCCTTTGAAATCAAGCCATATCCCATAGTGAACCCTTTGTTGTCATCTCCAAAGGTTATGCTAGGGCCAGCTCTCTCCTTGAACTCTGTGAGCAGGGTGAAATCTCCTGTCATGTGTCTTGAACAACCACTGTCCAAGTACCATAGATTCCTTCTTTTTCCCTGCACACAACAAAATCAATCAAGTTGATTTTGGTACCCAAGTTTTCTTGGGTCCAGCCTTGTTAGTCTTTTTCCTAGACTTCATTCCTCCTGCATCTTTTGACTTAGGCAACTTTGGGTCAACCTTGATCTCAGATGCAATTGGTTAAAGTGTAGGGTTAGTCACAAAATCATTTAGCACATTTGGTTGAATTTGATAAGGCATAGATTGTGCAAACATATTATTCCACATAGGCATATTGTATGGCATTTGTGGCATACTGAATGTAGTAAAATAGGGATTATTAACATATGGCATGTTTGCAAAATGTGCATGAGGATTCTGATGAGACATAACAGGCATAGCATGCAGAGGTTACATAGACATGTTAGGCATGGAAGGAGTTAAGGACATGGGAGCATTCTTAACAGATTTGCAGTTATCAGATAGATGATTAACACTTTTACAATGCACACAGCTTTTTCTAGGAGCATACTTATCAGGTGTGTAATTGTTGTATTTGTTAACCCCTACCTTCCCATTTCTATTAGATTTTTTTTTAGTTTCCTTTTTGTCCTCAACCAACTTAAGCCTATTTTTCAACTGATCTAAGGTCATGTGTCCTATATTCACCTTACTGGCATATTTGTATGTGCTAGCTTCTTCCTTGACAAAGTTCTTGGAAGTTGAACCAAACTTCTTATTGAGATTTTTCAAATTGTTCTTTTTAAAATCTCCTGCCTGTTTTAATTGATGAACTTTCAACGGATGCTCTTTTTCTTCCTTCAACGGATAACTTTCATCATCCGTTGATTCCACATCCGTTGATAATCCATCAATTAATTCAACTTCCTTTTTGGTTTTCTTCCAGGCATTCTCACATAGTGATTCAATTCCCTGAACCTTGACAATTTGAGCACTAACATCCCTAGATGTTTTCAAGGCCTTGATTACCTCTTGCTCACGTTCTAATTGTTTATAAAGAATTTCTACTTTCTTAACAGATTCTTCTAGTTCACTCTCAACAGTCAAGCATTTGATTTTAATCTTTTCAAGCTCAATTACCTTACCCTCTAACACAGCATTCCTATCACTTAAAAACACATTATTCTCTTTGATTCTTGTGTTTTCTTTAGCTAGTGATTTAAGGGAAACATGCAAATGATATAATTCATTGGACATATCATTTATGGCTTCATTGCATTCAATATTAGAAAGCTGAGAGAGGTCAGTAGTAATTACCTGGTTGCTTGATGAACTAGTTTCATTTTCATCAGAATTAGCCATCAGGGCTAGGTTGACATATTCCATATCATCATCTTCATTGGCTCCATCTGATGCCCAATCATCTTGAGTCAGAAAAGCTCTTTCCTTTTGTTTGAGCAAATCGAAATATTTCTTTTTGTAATCAACTTGCTCAAATTTCTTCTTATCAGAGGATGGCTTTCTGCACTCATTTGCAAAGTGTCCACTTATGCCACAGTTATAACATTTGAACTTAGATTTGTCCACCATGTTCTTGTTTGACTTAGTGAATTTTGCATTTTTCTTGAATTTCATCTTTGCAAACCTCCTGGATAGAAAAGCCAGATGTTCATCAACATCATCAGAGTCATCTTGACTGGAATTGTCTTCAACCTCAGCTACTTGCTCCTTTCCCTTGCTTGATTCTGATTTGTTTGTGCCAATTTTAAGACTTGGCATTGTCTTTTCTTCATTCCTGGCTTCAATCTTCTCATTGTCAGCTACAAGTGCAATTGATCCACCCTTTTCTTTTTCCCTTTTCCAACAGCTCATCTTGCTCCATCTCAAGTTCATAAGTCTTCAAAATTCCATATAATCTTTCAAGTGTGAAGTCCTTATAATCTTGAGAATTTCTTAGAGAAACAGTCATAGGCTTCCATTCCTTTGGTAGAGACCTCAGAAATTTTAAATTGAAGTCCTTGACTTGGTACACTCTGCCATACAGCTTCAATCCATTCAACAGTTTCTGAAATCTGTTGAAGGTATCATTCAATGATTCTCCTTCTTCAAAATGAAAATATTCATACTGTTGAATGAGAAGTTGCATTTTGTTTTCTCTAACTTGCTTAGTACCTTCACAGATAAGTTGCACAGTATCCCAAATTTCCTTAGCAGTTTGGCTGTTAATGACAACGTCAAACATATCTTGATCTAGGCCATTAAACAGAATGTTCATGGCTTTCTTGTCCTTGTGAACCTCTTCAATATCTTCAACAGTCCATTCTGCTTTTGGCTTGGGAATAGACTATCCAACAGTAACTGTTGCAGTAGCAGCTGTGGCCACCTTGTGAGGGATGTGAGGACCATTTTCAATGCAGTTGATGTAGCTTTCATCTAGAGAGAGAAGATGTAAATGCATCTTCACTTTCCAGTGATGATAGTTATCACTTTCCAGGATTGGAATCTTTACACCAATATCCTTCTTACTCATGATGTTAGCAGAATAGATCTTTAAACTCTTTGTATGTTAAGAGCTTGCTCTGATACCAATTGTTATTCCCAGTGGACTAACAATGAGATTTACAGAAGGGGGGTTGAATGTAAATCTCAAAACTTTTTCAAGTTTTGAGCAGTTTCTAAGACTAAGTGTTTTGATGAACAAATGTGTGTGAATTGCTTTAAGCTAATACAGACAGATATATATTCAAGCACAAATGTAAAGAACACAAACAACTTAAAAACTTTTCTAGTGGATATGTTGTTCCACCAGAGATGTGTTACTTCAAAAAATATGTGAATCAAAGAATTGATCACAGCTGCGTCCTAGTACAACTAGCTGCTACTTGGTTTATATAACACCAAGTTTACAAGTGAAGACAAAACTGTAGAATACAATTAAAAGATTCTTCACATGTTTCTTCTTCATTTCTCTATCCAATGCAATTTATGTTTAGCTGTGAATCATTGAATACTTCCTTGTTTGCACCAGAATGGAAATGCTGCTTTTTCTTGATTCCTCCTAGAGGCTGCCACATTCCAGCTTGTCTCTGTCAACCCATGTGCCTCTGTCAGCTTATGAATTGTCACTATCAACTGCTATTGAACTTAGCATCCGTTGAAGCTTTAATCCGTTGATGGCTTTATCCATTGAAGCATTAGTAGTTAAAGCTTTTATCCGTTGATGCACTCATCCGTTGATGGATGTTATCCATTGAAGCTTTAGAGACATCCGTTGAAGCTTTGTTTCTCATCCGTTGAAGGCCTTTAATATCAGTTGATACTACTTCACTTATACAAAATAACAATGCATGAAATATTTACAATTAGCCCTCCTATTTGCATATCCACTAGTAGTCAACATAACTCATAATTTCCCACAACATCTAAGAATTACAACTTAAATATAGAGAATGAAATCTGCTACAATACTAAACTTATTTCTAAGTAAAGCTACTCCTTCAACGGATAGCCAGAATGGTCTTATCCGTTGAGGCTACAAATACCAGATTTCTACTTAAGTGTTTTGTTGAACTTATCATCAAACTAATACACATATTCCTAATAAAGCAGCTATTGCTAGCAAAATCTTGATGGACTTGACCATAGCAACTGGTGAAAAGGTCTCATCATAGTCTATACCATGAACTTGTTTGAAACCTTTTGCCACCAGTCGCGCTTTATAGGTCTGTACTTTACAATCCGTGTCAGTTTTCTTCTTGAAAACCCACTTGCACCCTATAGGTTTTACCCCTTCAGGTGGATCAACTAAAGTCCATACTTTTTTTTGATACATGGATTTCATTTCGGATTTCATGGCCTCTAGCCATCTCTCGGAGTCTGGACTGTTCATAGCATCTTGGTAGGTAAGAGGCTCATCATTATCTATGAGCATTACATCATCATCTTGAGTCAAGAGAAATCTATAATATCTCTCTGGCTCATGACGAGCCCTACTAGATCTACGAACAACCTGTATTTCCGGAGCAGGAACATCTTGATATACTTCCTGCCCATTTTCCAACTTTGGTTTAATATTATTTTGTACAACTCGATCTTCATCGAGATCTATAGTTCTCCCACTAATTTTCTTCAAAAGTAACTCTCTTTCAAGAAATACAGCGGTTCGAGCAACAAACACTTTATTCTCGGTAGGATTATAGAAACTATACCCTTTAATTTCTTCAGGATATCCTACAAAATAACATTTATCCAATTTTGGTCCCAGCTTGTCAGACACCAAGCGTTTCACAAACGCTTCGCATCCCCATACTTTCATAAAATACATGTTGTGACGTTTCTCAGTCCATATCTCATATGGTGTCTTTTGAACCGATTTAGTTGGAACTCGGTTTAGTGTATATACAGCCGTTTCTAGAGCATAACCCCAGAAACTTATTGGAAGATCTGCTAGACTCATCATCGATCGCACCATGTCAAACAAGGTACGATTTCTCCTCTCAGAAACTCCATTCCATTGAGGCGTTCCAGGAGGAGTAAGTTGTGATACGATACCACACTCCTTCAAGAAACCTTTAAACTCGAGGCTTTAGTATTCTCCTCCACGATCTGATCGTAGAACTTTTATACTTTCCCCTGTTTGCTTTTCCACTTCAGCCTTGTATTCTTTGAACTTTTCAAAAGAATCGGATTTGTTCTTCAAAAGATACACATATCCATATCTACTGAAATCATCAGTAAAAGTAATGAAGTAATAAAAGCCACCTCTTACCATCGTACGTATTGGACCACATACATCATTATGTATAAGTCCTAATCGTTCGGTTGCCCTTTCACCTTGTACGGTAAAAGGAGCTTTAGCCATTTTGCCAATGAGACAAGATTTGCATTCTTTGTTACGACCGGCGCATTATGTAATATTATTTGTGGATTTTGTATAATATTAAAGCCGAATGAAAATATATTCAATGATTGTACGTTTGTGTGAATGAAAATTTCTGCATTATAAATTTGCTTTATGTAGTATATGATTTTTCAAAGCAAGAGTTTATTTAATTTCTTTATTTTTGATTTATAAGGAATATTCTAAGCTTTGGAAAAAATTTCTTTTAAAAGGTATTTTGTTCACAAATTTTGAAAATGATTTTATAAAGTCTCTAAAAATCCAAGTTATTTTATGGTATAAATTTTATAATTTTTGAACTTGTATTTTATTTTATAAAAATAAATCTTTAAAAAATTATTTTTTATAATTATCAAATTACATAAGAGACCATGCATGCAAATCACCCTTCTATTCTCTCAAAGGGCAAATAAGACTTTTCCAACCCCACTAACTCATTTGATTATTACCAAATTACTACCTTAGCCTTGCATGCAAAATGGCCTAACTTTAACCAAGGGACATTTTTGTAAGTTCTCACTTCCACTCATTATTTGTAAACCAAATAGCATAAAATAAAAAAATCAAAGTGGGAGAAGTCATTCCACTCATTCCACACTCCAACACACCACAAATTTCTCTCCTTTCCCCCCTCCCACCTTGCTCTCGGCCGAAGGCCAAATCCCCCACCCCCTTCCATTTTTCAATTCATTCTTCATCTTCCCAAGTGTAAATCTTTTACCTACATTCATCTTATATACTTTCCAAGTGTTTTGTGACTTGGAAGTTGAAGTTCCATGGATGCATGTGTAGTTCTTATGTGATCTCCAAAGAGAAACTCTTGATTCTTGTGAATTCAAGAGCTCTCTATGAGATATATTATGTATATGTGCTAACTAAGTGTTTTATGGAGATATCATGCTTTAAAATCCTTTGCATGCTACTGAAATTTCATTATATATTTATGTTTAGCCATGCATGCTAGTTTTAAGACATTAAAATGATGATCAACCATGTTTTGCATGCTACTCTTTTCGAAATCATGTTGTTATATTTAAAAATCTATAAATTCGAAATAGGCGTGCTTAAAATAGATTATTTCCATGATAAATTTCTTATTAATACTTAAAAGAAGTTATATTTCATGATTTTTAAGGATGAGTATTAGGTGCAAGTCGATTTTGCAAGCATTTAAAACTTTATGCCTAGCCGAAATCTTGCTATGTGCTTTCCATGAGTTGCATGTTTTATATTTGGTTGCATGTTGTTGTTTTTGGGAATGGATGATCTCACCCAAGGTTATTTTGAGAATAAGGGAGTTAGTTCAGTAGATCACCATGTATAAGTCTTGGCTTAAGTATTGAGTTGTTGGTAGTTGAGTTTGTCAAGTCAAAACCTTGGAGAAATGAGAGTTATAGTTTCTGCAGAAAATCAGTTTAGTACCCTGAGGTTTAGAGTGAGTTTTGACCATGTCATTGATGTGAACTTTGAGGCCCAAACCACCAGAATTTAGTATTGGGAGTATATAAAAGGTTTTAGGTGTTGGTTGGAGGTTTGCATGTCATTTGGTTAGGTGTACTAGTAGAATAACAAAATCTGTCCAACAGGGGACAGTTTTGTTGCAACTCAGAAATACGAAGATTTGACCTTGTCATGGGTAGGCCCTCGTTAGGTCCTGTTGGGCCTTAGTTAGAGGGAGTGTCAGAGAAGTTTTTCCAACCATAATTCATAAGATATGAGTTAGAACCATGTGTCAAAAGTTAATTCAAGTCAGGGCGTTTTCTGCCCAGAAAAAAACAGGGGAACCTTGGACTTTTAGCTTAGGCCCAAGAAGGCCCAAGCCAGGCCCTTGAGCCACATCAAGTTTGTGAGATGCCCTTAGGTCAGGAGAGTCTTGTGTAAAAGTTTTGTAGGAAAACTTGTAGTTTAAGAGTGTCTAATGCACTCAAGAAACCATAGTTGTCATTCTGAAATTTGCACCAGTGAGCATTTTCACTTATCACATAGTTTTAGAACACTTAGAAGTGAGTATTAGATCGACAACCATAGTTGTAAGATAGTATAAGGTCAGTAGAGCAAAAGGCACAAGTGAGGGTCAATAGGTTTTGGACAATTTAGGAAAGGCACATCGAGTTAGGAAGCCAAAATTTGAAGACTTTGTCTAGTTTAGCGACCAAGTGACTTAAGTTGTGAGTCGAGATCATCCAAGCCTAGTGTTGCATTATGGTATATATGGTGATATTTGGTGTTAATATATGATATGTGAATATGTGGTTATGTGTGTACTTTTGTAGTGAATATAAAATTAAGTGCATATAGGCCTAAGTGCCATCCGTGTTTAATTTCGGGTTGTAAATAGGTTAAGATGGTAAGAATATATTATAATGGGGATTATTATTATTTATGTAGGATCTCGAGACGAGGGAAAACTTGTCATAAAGGTCGAGTGAAGCTCCAGTTGTTGCTCCTACCAGTCAGACCAGACCAGCCTTTCTCAAGGCAAGTGATTCAACTTGACCTTCGTATTTACAATAAACAGTTCATATATATCGATGCCATTATCCTGAGTGATTTTGATATGTTTAAATCAAGCGTATCTTTTGTTTATCTTTGAATTATATAAAAATGCCATGAACCCTCGAGTATGTATTGCAAGTAGTTCAAAAGTCTTTTCATAATAGTTAAATGCCATGATAAAATAAAGAGTTGTTTAGCACTCGAATGATCCTCTTGATTACCATGCTGATGATTCCTAAGTATTGATATCTCATCCTGATACTTGAATCCCTATAGAACCATACCTTGAACCCCGAACGTCAGATACTTATCAAAGTGATTCTCCATTGATCGATACCCCTCTTTCTTACCCTAAAAGCCTGACAATTCTGATATATCCTGAGTTAAAGATCATTTCTGCATACCTTAACACCCTAAGTATTCATGAAGCTTACCTTCGTGTTGATCCAGCACTTGAACCTTGATGAGAAACCATTGCTTTGAGCCCAAATTGGCATTACCCTTCATATTATCCATTAGCCTCACTAAATCCCCTTGTCCAATCTTTGATATATGAAAACCATTCAATTACTCGAATAGAGTATAGTTTTGTGAATCATGGCCCTGATAGTCAGTACCTTATTTCCCGTGTTTCGAGTTGATCTATAAACCCTTGATAAAAATGTTTACTGTTAAAAGAGATTTTGTTATAATTTGGCATCAATTTTTGAAATAAATAAAATATGGGTTTTCAGTCCCAAAGGGGGGTAAATGTTTTCTTCAATAGTGGATCTGGACTGAGACGCGAGTCCTTTCCACACCTATATTAGGCTTAAAAGTTGCCTAGGGATTCCCATTAATGTTTTAGAACCCAGCGAGGTTCGGGATTACTTCGCGGCTGATCACCGGCTGTAATCCATAGCGTCATAAAATGATTTTGATTAAGAATGATTTTGAAATTGTTTTGATACAAGCAAAATGATGCCATCTCACATAAGTTTTATCTCTCGTTATCATTGGTTATGTCTTTCCTTGTCATTCTTAAAGGTATATCTCGATTTATGTTTTGTGTCATACTGTTAGCACTTGTTGAGCATTTGGCTCACTTCTTGCTTTACCCTGATATTACAGCTAGCAACTATGGTTAGATTCAAGCAGACTGCCCGTAAGACCTGTGATGCTGATGCTTATGTTCGAGCTCAGGTAGAATAAGTAATAATAGTTTGTGTGAGGACTCGGTATTTGTATTCAAATGTAATAGTTGGTAGTGTTGGGCTGTTCCAAACCCTAAACTGTAAGATCTTGGAGTTGGTTGTATATTCTTCTTTTAAAATGTTGTAATAGTTATATTTAATTTGCTGTTTAAGTTGGGGCGTGACAGGTTTTGGTATCAGAGCTACGGTTTAGAGTCCCTGGACAGCCCAAATAGGTTATAGGATATGTGTGTAGGTTATAGATAATATGCGAGAGAGTAGGTTAAGTAAATTATTATTAATACTCCTCTTATTGGTTGTCAGCAAAGGGCGCATTCCTCGTCATCCTCTGGGTCGAACGACACTATTACTTTCTCCGTGTATGCTGAGTTGAGGCGCGAGTTCGACATGCTTCAGGGCAAGTACGACTGACTGATAGACCGACTGAAGAACGTGTATCCGGACAGCCGAAATTACGAAGGGAAGCCCAAGGAACAGATGACTGCGAGACTTGAGACCTTGGTTCAGTACGTCAACACTAAGCTTGAGGAGATGCCAGCGCACCGGGACCGTACCAGCCAGTATGTCATTCAGATGGTGGCGGATGAGCTCCAGAGTATTGTGAAGATGCTTCGAGAGGAAAAGACTACCAAGCCCCGTTCAGATGGAGTGGAGCCTTAGTTCTTTCCATTTACCTTTCATGTTGTTGTACTATCAGACTCTGTGGAATCCCCAGTTGTTCCGTTGTTCCTTTAAATAAGCCTGTTATTCCTAGAATCAGACTTTGTCCTAATCATATGTACTGTGACCTTTACAATTTCAATGATTATGTTCTATTGTTCCATTTTCTCTCAACTGTTATTTTACGTTTTTATATATATATGCATCACCATATCTGCTTAATTTGGAAACTTGACCCCATATGTAAATAAGAATGCCATGCGATACCCTCGAATCATTTTATCATTCATATCTGTTTTGACACAACTCTTATTTCATGATCATGCCTCCCAAAAAGAAGAACCCAACAACCACATCCACCACAGACCCAAACATTCTTCGATTACTGGAAACTTTGCAACAGCAAACCAATGCTATAGCTCAACAACAACTAACTCTTCAACAATGAATTGAAAACCAAGATAATCATGAGCCATACCAACCACCTGAACCACCAGTACCCCCTAGACAAATCGTCACTTTCAAGGCTTTTCAGAATGTGAATCCACCTGCATTTCATGATACCACTGATCCAGTGATAGCTAACACATGGATCAAGGAGATGGAAAGGGCTTTTGAGTTGGTACAGTTAGGAGACGATCAGAAGACGTCGTATGCTACTTACTTCTTGAAGGGAGAAGTCATCTATTGGTGGGAATCAGTAAAAGCTATGGAAGTCACTCAGCAGGTTTCTTGGGAGAGATTTAAGAAGTTATTTCTGGACAAGTATTACCATAAGTACATGCAGAATCAGATGGAGCTAAAATTTCTTGAGTTGAAGCAAGGGAACATGACTGTATTGGAGTATGAGAAGAAGTTTACAGAGTTTTCAAGGTTTGTGACAAAGTATACCAGCACTGAGGAGGAAAAAGCAAAGAAATTTCAGCAAGGATTGGAGCCTTGGATCAGAGATAGGGTGGCTATGTTTGAGCTTGAAACTTATGCGGAAGTAGTACAGAAAGCTGCTCTGATTGAGAATAATGGGATGCAGTCAGAGAAAGAGAGGGATAACAAGAAGAGGAAGGTTCCATTTTATGGAGAAAAGTCTGAAGCCGGAAGTTCACAAGATCGGAATGTAAAGAGGATTGGTTTCCAGAAGGGCGGAAATTTTCAAAAGAAAGGAAATTTGGTAAAAGGCAAGAATCGAAGGGGAACAATCAGGCAAGCCAAGGGCAAGTTGGAGAAAATAGGTTTCGGAGGCCAGAATGTAAGCACTGCGGAAGAAGGCACCCCGGAGTGTGTAATAAGCTGAGCATGACATGCTACAGGTGCAATCAGAAGGGACATTTGGCGTATGAGTGCAAGATGCCGAAGCCAGGAGTTACGTGCTACAAGTGTGGGAAGACTGGACACATAGCTAGGGAGTGCAAGGCAACCGGACCAGTCAAAGCTCTAATGAATGTGGCAAGTACCAGTGCTAGCGTGCCAGCCGAGGTATTGGCATTAACTCCACCACCCACACCAACCCCGCAAGCAACAGCAAGGACTTTCGATCTGAAGATGAAGGATGCTGTTCAGAATTCGGAGGTGATAGCAGGTACACTTTTACTCAATAATGTCAAAGCTAAAGTATTGATTGATTCGGGAGCAACAAGATCTTTCATATCAGAATCTTTTATTGATAAGCTTCAATGTGAGAAAATGATTATGAGTGAGGTAGTAAGTGTGGTAATTGCGAATCAAGAGAAGATTCCCGTGAATCAATTTTGTCCAAAGTGTGAGATTGATATTTCGGGGTATAAGTTTTCAGCCGACTTGATACTTTTCAAGTTGGGAGAGTTTCACATAATTTTAGGAATGGATTGGTTAGGAGAGAATAGCGCTCAGATTAATTGTAAGACCAAGAGAGTGTATTTGAAGACGAAGAGTGGAGAGAAGGTAGTATTTAAGGGGCAAAGGCAAGAGCAACTATTTCTTACAATTGTTCAGGCTAAGAAGCTACTTAGAAAAGGTTGTGAGTCATTCCTAGCTTATGTAATGGATTCGGAAAAAGGAAGCCCCGGCATGGAAGATATCCCCGTAGTTAGCGAATTCCCGGATGTGTTTCCCGACGAACTACCAGGCTTACCACCAGATCGACAAATCGAGTTCGAGATCAACCTTGCTCCAGGAACGGAACCAGTTTCAAAGGCCCCATATAGGATGGCACCAGCAGAAATGAAAGAGTTGGTGAGCCAACTACAAGAATTGTTGGATAAGGGAGTGATACGGCCAAGTGCGTCACCATGGGGAGCACCTGTTCTGTTTGTAAAGAAGAAAGATAGCAGTATGCGTCTATGCATAGATTACCGGGAGTTGAATAAGGTCACGATCAAGAACCGTTACCCGCTACCAAGGATAGATGACCTTTTTGATCAGTTGAAGGGAGCAAAATGCTTTTCGAAGATTGATTTGAGATCGAGATACCATCAATTAAAGATCAAAGAAGAAGATATTTCCAAGACCGCATTCAGGACCAGATATGGGCATTATGAATTCCTAGTAATGCCGTTTGGATTGACCAACGCTCCGGCTGCATTTATGGATCTGATGAATCGGGTATTTAAGAAGTATTTGGACAAATTTGTCGTAGCATTCATTGATGACATCCTTATTTATTCTAAGTCGGAAGAAGAACATAAGCAGCACCTCTGGATAGCATTGGAGATACTCCGACGAGAGAAGTTGTATGCCAAGTTTACCAAATGTGAGTTTTGGTTAAAGGAAGTTCAATTTTTGGGACATGTAATTGGAAATGAGGGAGTTAAAGTGGATCCGGCAAAGATTGAGGCAGTTATGAGTTGGGAGAGGCCAAAGACTCCTACGGAAGTGCGAAGTTTTCTAGGATTGGCCGGATACTATAGAAGATTCGTCAAGGATTTCTCGAAGATCGCCACGCCATTGACCAAGTTAACCAGAAAGAATCAAAAGTTTGAATGGAGTACAGAATGTGAAGATAGCTTTCAAGAGTTGAAGCAGAAGTTGGTAACAGCTCCGGTGTTAGTACTTCCAGACGATCAAGGGAACTTTGTAATATTCAGCGACGCTTCACATAAGGGTTTGGGTTGTGTGTTGATGCAACACAGTAAAGTGATCACATATGCCTCAAGACAGTTGAAACCACATGAGTTAAAGTACCCGACACATGACTTGGAACTAGCCGCCATAGTGTTCGCACTTAAGATTTGGAGACATTACCTCTATGGAGAGAAGTGTGAAATCTACACGGATCACAAGAGTTTAAAGTACATTTTTACTCAGAAAGAGCTCAATATGAGGCAGAGGAGATGGCTGGAATTAATCAAGGACTATGATTGTTCGATAAATTACCATCCTGGAAAGGTGAATGTAGTGGCCGATGCTCTGAGTAGGAAGGAGAGACTGAATATGATGATAACATCGAAAGAGTTATCTGAAGAAATCGAAAGATTAGAATTGGAATTTTGTGCTTATGGAAAAGTCGAGGAAGTTTGTCGTGCAATGACCTTTCAGCCAACACTAGTGGAAAAGATAAAGAAGTGTCAAGAAGAAGTAGTGGAGAAAGAGAAGAATCAGTTATCTGGAGAGGAGATTAATACTCAAAGGGATGAGCAAGGGATACTAAGGTTTTCATCCAGAATATGGATTCCTCATGTACTTGAATTAAAAAATGAGATTCTCGGTGAAGCCCATAATTCGAAATTTTCAATCCACCCGGGAAGTGTAACGCCCCCAAATCCGGGGTCAGAGGATTTGGTCGTCACTATGAAATCTCAATCCAACTTAACCTGTTAAATCAATAAATAAATGCCAGCGGAAGATATTTAATATAAATGACCCCAACTAATCCAAGATCTTTTAAGGTTACAGTTCTAGAAACAAGAATTCCAAATTCCATCAATAAATTTTTTTCACTTTCTTTTACATTTCTTTACAACAAATCTCAATCTCAAAACTTAACCCACTAGTATAACTTCGAAATGAAGTATACTAGGCCCAAATAAAATACACAACTATAATATAATATAATATAAACAACTTTATACAATAAAACTTACACTAGATCGCAAACCCTGGACCAACCACCTTCCAAGAGCTTCTTCTTTGCTTCCTTGAATTATGCAGCTAAACAGCGTAAGCTAATCCTCACTGGAGGTTAAATTTGAAAACAGGCAAGTATGAGCGAAAGAAATGCTCAGCAAGTTAATTATAACATATATAGGGTCGTTTTGATATAAAACCGACATCTGCATCAGAGCAGAACCGTTAAAATCATAATTGCTGAATCATAAAATTCTAGTGGAGGAACCTCAGAATTGATTCCTTAATCGTATTCAAAACCATTTTGATATTTTTGAGTGAAATACTTCAGCAATACTTTGAATCATAACGAGAATAAAACTCGTAAAACAGTGTTTACGGAAATATCGTAAACCACAATAACATGAAACAATGATTATGGATTGAATCATAAACTTTATTCAAAACCGAACTCTGGAAATTAATACTTATTTTGCTGTCATATCAAATTAGATATCAATACGAACTTTGATGCTCACAACATTCCATACTGAAGTTAACATCAATCATCTATACTAATACCACCTTTGATATTTAACAACAACGTAAGTATCAGCAAAATAAGAAACTGAATCAAAACCACATTTCATCTTTTATCCAAAAATAAAATACTCAATAAATCATTCCTTGTAAGATGTCAAAATCAATATAATAATTTCGATTGGAACCAAATTATGCACTATGCTGTTCCTGATGATCAGTCATGAAACAGCACCGGTATCCCGCAGTATACCGTAAATATAGGTACTACCCGTATCCCGAAGACATACGGTACCTATAGGGCGCCAGAAAAGGCATAACAAGCCTTGTAAGATATTACACTTCCGTATTACACTTCTGTATAATAGCTCACGCTGGACCGGTGCCTCGGCCTCTTACGCTACCAGTAACCATCAAATCTCAAAACCTTTTATTGAAAAGGGGTCATAATACTCGACACCCGAAATAATTTTATTCCCCCATTAACTTGGGTAGGAATATTCACAACCAAATCACTTTTCTCAAAATCCAAAACATTTATAAATCCAGAAATTGGATAAGTAAAATCACTTAACTATTCTGAATATAGAATAGCAGATGAGTATTTGCATAAACAGAATTATTTAATTCAGCGATATGTAAAACATTTATCTATTCCGAACAGAGAATAGGGAAAACAATACTTGCATAATATGATTCGAAATAACGTCACTTGAACAATAAGTGAAGTCAGGGGTACTTGCCTTTGGGTTTTTAGTAGTTAGTCACACTCGCAAAACCACATCTATTCTGACATTCTGTCTCAAAGCATCACCGTCTTCTTTTTCAATACTTTACTGATATACTGCTCCTGCAATTGCTAGAAGCCAGATATCCAATACCATTCCATCTCATTCTTTATCCAACATCTTGTCTTGATCAACTCGAATGATCCGCATCTATAATTAAAATATAGAACTTTAATTGTCTTAATCGATAACCACTCGACGAACTACGCGTCAAAATCCTATCGTCTACCCATACGATAGCCCACACATAAATATAATAGACAATCACAGGACTCTTGATCCACATACACACATAATTCATATACCACATAATCACATAACTCACGTACCACATAATTCATATAACACAGGACTCGTCTCGCCAAAACATTCGACTAGGTACGTTTTAAACTGAAATTGGGTCAAAAATATGATTTATCGATCAAAAATCGACTCAGAATGACTTGTAAAACAAGCGACCTTTCAAAACAAAAGAATTTGGGTCTCGAAAGTATTTTTAATGAAAGCGGAATATTTTTCTGAGTCTGTACGCGTTCGTTTCGTATTAAACGGACAAACGGTTTATTTATTATGAATTTTTGAACATTTTTCGGAATAAAAACGATCTCCGAATCATTTAATAATTAAATAATAGGGCTCGAACACTTGAAAATAATTTTATAAGAATTATTGAACCTGGAAAATAATTTAAAATAATATTCTCTTGGAAATCGGACAGCACCTCCTCTATTTCTCGGACTGCCAGTCGATATCATATCGACACAACCAACAACAATCAACACAATAATTTATATTTACGCGTATAAACACTCCAGAAATGAATAACACGGCCACCTGAACCAAAACTCGGACCAAAAGTGACTTCTCCAACAATTTCTAAAAATTATGAAATAAATATATAAACACTAACATGCTATAATATACACAAGTACGAAGGCGGAATTTCGGAATCGTTACCCAAAATAAATTCTGATCACCCCGAAGAGAAAATCTGATGTCCGGAAAATATCTCCAGAAAAATCCGAAATTAATAGCGATAGATATATACACGCTGAGATGCCATGTGGAGTAATCACCACCTCCAAACTCTTTTTCTACGCCCCGAAAATAAATTAAAACGGAAATATAACGGAAATATGCCCTGCAAATTTTCTTCTTAAAACCTTGCAATATATATACCTATGCGTAGGTATCGAAGCGCTGATCGTTTATATATATAATAATTGAAATTTGGATGAACGGTTTGTAAGATATGAATTTTTGAAAATTAAAAAGTATATACAGAGGAGATAGAAGTGAAGCAGAGAAGAGAGAGACAGGGGGTGGGGGTCTGATGCGTAGGGAAATAAGGGGGGGGTTTTGTTTACAGGGGTGGCAGGTGGGGGTGGTGGCCTCCTGCCACGTTTTCTCATTTTTTTTTTTTTTTTTTTTTTTTTTAACAGATCACAGCAACATATCCTTATTTATATCTGAAAATTTTGTTTTGCCCCGCATTTCTCAACTTATCGAATAAACGCGCCGGTAAATAAAATCAGAAAAATTACCGAACAAATTCTAAAATTCTCAGAATAATTAGAAAACTAGTAAATTAAAATTTTCATAATTTTTAAAATATTTTTGACTTGCGCTCTATACCCGTATTATACAATTTAACGAACCGAGCTGCACTTGAAACAAATTCAGAAAATCACGAAAATAGTCTTAAAATGTTACAAATATCCCGAAGTTTATAAAAACATAAATTTCGAAATTTTAAAATAATTTTTGAAACGCAATTTATACCCGCTTTTATCAATTAAACGATTCAACGCGCGGTTAAAATTAATCCTAAAAATTCCCAAAATAATTTTGAAATTCTCAGAATATTTCAAACTTAAATAAATATGAGTTTCATAATTTTTGAAGAATTTTGGAATTAAATACGGATTTTACAAATAAATGAAATCTAAAAATCATACAGGGCTAAATAATTGATGAAATATTGATTTCTAAATTTTATAAAATCCCAAATATAATTATTGTAATTATAAAACCATAAAAACAATTTTAGAGACAATCCAAGTATTTATGCAAATAAATATCCGAAAATAGATTACTTAGCTGCTAAGTAACTATGAAAATGATACAATTTAATACCATATTTGAATAATCATCAAAACCGGGATTTTTATAAAATACTATATACGAAAATAACGTAAAAATATCCCGTCTCCCGAAAATACGGGTTTTATTGATTACCGAAATAACTATCGTATCGAAAATATTGCGCCGAGCCGCGCACGGGTCAAACCGTAATCCGGATCGAAAAAGTTAAAACACGGAAAATGTCCGGAATTACCAGATTAGGTTAGGAAGGAGTTTACGGAAGAGTTTCGGGTTGTAAAAACGCGAAAACGGTTGAAGTCGGATGATTCCCGGCTTTATAAAATAATTTTGGTAATTATTCAGAAAATATTTAATAATACATAAATCATTATAAAATCATATAACACTCCAAAAATTACCAGAAAAATATCACAATTATCTATATTTTATTCTGGACATATAAAAATTCAAATACTCAAATAATATCACGTATAAACACCCAAACATCAATTCCACTTATCAGATAATTCACCAAAATTCACATAAAATCACATAAATAATTCCAAATAATAATAATGATAATATCTGAAAATATGGGATATTACAATCTACCCACCTTATAAGGATTCCGTCCTCGGAATCAGCAGAAGAAAGCACTAAGGGTTTTCTAACCAACTTTCCGTCACACCGCCTTACTTTGACTTGACCAGGATACTCAACTTAACTTGATTGGCATACCTTCGAATATTTGAAATGATAAAATCATAGAAAAGAAAAGAATTTCATATCATAACAGGATAGAATCTGAATTGGAGAAAAAATATTGTTGAAATGAAATAAAAACTGAGAGATCAATATGATCAAATGAACTTGGTATTGCGTGCCCAAATTAAGACACTACTAAAGGTTATTAACCTTCATGTATTCACAATACACACAAGTGATGGCGTCCCATCCAACTCCTATCACACAGACAAGTATACCTTGTGTCCCCTATAGTTAGGGTTGTTCATCTCAGTCAGAATAAAAAATATCAAAGGAATTCAAAATCAAATGAATAAACTGAAAAGATTTCAAAGCTGATATTTCTGAAGGAAAGGAAATCCAGAGAACAAAATTCTGACACCAAATGAGCAACTGGTGTCACATCACCAAGAAACTATCCACCAAATGAGAAAAGTGGAAGTTAAATTATCATAACTTGACAGAGCTATTAAAACCTGAAAAATAGGCTTCATGACAGCCTCTGGCACATTTAAAACACAGATAGAATTGAAAATTAGTGTTATGGAATATATCCTCTAACAATTACTTCTTTTGAGAGGGGCCAAAAGAACTTATAGAAAGAGAAGGTATTGCCAAAGTCTTAATGCTTATCTTCTGTTGACTCGTCATCCGATTGTAGACATTTTTTCACGTTCCAAAGATATCGATAATCTTCATCATCGTCAAATCGTAGTAGCCTCGGAAGATTCCACCATAGAAGTTTGCAGCTTCCCGAAGTTTCATCCAGCTCAGCATAACCATCCCGAACGAATGCGCCTATCTTAACTTACTCGTTGGTACTATATCCAATAGTCCAACAGGAACTCGATATGAGCTCAAACGTCCTCACATAGCTATACACACTCCTACACACTCTCGTTTCTAGTTTACTATAACCTCAGCTCTGATACCAACCTGTAACGCCCCCAAATCCGGGGTCAGAGGATTTGGTCGTCACTATGAAATCTCAATCCAACTTAACCTGTTAAATCAATAAATAAATGCCAGCGGAAGATATTTAATATAAATGACCCCAACTAATCCAAGATCTTTTAAGGTTACAGTTCTAGAAACAAGAATTCCAAATTCCATCAATAAATTTTTTTCACTTTCTTTTACATTTCTTTACAACAAATCTCAATCTCAAAACTTAACCCACTAGTATAACTTCGAAATGAAGTATACTAGGCCCAAATAAAATACACAACTATAATATAATATAATATAAACAACTTTATACAATAAAACTTACACTAGATCGCAAACCCTGGACCAACCACCTTCCAAGAGCTTCTTCTTTGCTTCCTTGAATTATGCAGCTAAACAGCGTAAGCTAATCCTCACTGGAGGTTAAATTTGAAAACAGGCAAGTATGAGCGAAAGAAATGCTCAGCAAGTTAATTATAACATATATAGGGTCGTTTTGATATAAAACCGACATCTGCATCAGAGCAGAACCGTTAAAATCATAATTGCTGAATCATAAAATTCTAGTGGAGGAACCTCAGAATTGATTCCTTAATCGTATTCAAAACCATTTTGATATTTTTGAGTGAAATACTTCAGCAATACTTTGAATCATAACGAGAATAAAACTCGTAAAACAGTGTTTACGGAAATATCGTAAACCACAATAACATGAAACAATGATTATGGATTGAATCATAAACTTTATTCAAAACCGAACTCTGGAAATTAATACTTATTTTGCTGTCATATCAAATTAGATATCAATACGAACTTTGATGCTCACAACATTCCATACTGAAGTTAACATCAATCATCTATACTAATACCACCTTTGATATTTAACAACAACGTAAGTATCAGCAAAATAAGAAACTGAATCAAAACCACATTTCATCTTTTATCCAAAAATAAAATACTCAATAAATCATTCCTTGTAAGATGTCAAAATCAATATAATAATTTCGATTGGAACCAAATTATGCACTATGCTGTTCCTGATGATCAGTCATGAAACAGCACCGGTATCCCGCAGTATACCGTAAATATAGGTACTACCCGTATCCCGAAGACATACGGTACCTATAGGGCGCCAGAAAAGGCATAACAAGCCTTGTAAGATATTACACTTCCGTATTACACTTCTGTATAATAGCTCACGCTGGACCGGTGCCTCGGCCTCTTACGCTACCAGTAACCATCAAATCTCAAAACCTTTTATTGAAAAGGGGTCATAATACTCGACACCCGAAATAATTTTATTCCCCCATTAACTTGGGTAGGAATATTCACAACCAAATCACTTTTCTCAAAATCCAAAACATTTATAAATCCAGAAATTGGATAAGTAAAATCACTTAACTATTCTGAATATAGAATAGCAGATGAGTATTTGCATAAACAGAATTATTTAATTCAGCGATATGTAAAACATTTATCTATTCCGAACAGAGAATAGGGAAAACAATACTTGCATAATATGATTCGAAATAACGTCACTTGAACAATAAGTGAAGTCAGGGGTACTTGCCTTTGGGTTTTTAGTAGTTAGTCACACTCGCAAAACCACATCTATTCTGACATTCTGTCTCAAAGCATCACCGTCTTCTTTTTCAATACTTTACTGATATACTGCTCCTGCAATTGCTAGAAGCCAGATATCCAATACCATTCCATCTCATTCTTTATCCAACATCTTGTCTTGATCAACTCGAATGATCCGCATCTATAATTAAAATATAGAACTTTAATTGTCTTAATCGATAACCACTCGACGAACTACGCGTCAAAATCCTATCGTCTACCCATACGATAGCCCACACATAAATATAATAGACAATCACAGGACTCTTGATCCACATACACACATAATTCATATACCACATAATCACATAACTCACGTACCACATAATTCATATAACACAGGACTCGTCTCGCCAAAACATTCGACTAGGTACGTTTTAAACTGAAATTGGGTCAAAAATATGATTTATCGATCAAAAATCGACTCAGAATGACTTGTAAAACAAGCGACCTTTCAAAACAAAAGAATTTGGGTCTCGAAAGTATTTTTAATGAAAGCGGAATATTTTTCTGAGTCTGTACGCGTTCGTTTCGTATTAAACGGACAAACGGTTTATTTATTATGAATTTTTGAACATTTTTCGGAATAAAAACGATCTCCGAATCATTTAATAATTAAATAATAGGGCTCGAACACTTGAAAATAATTTTATAAGAATTATTGAACCTGGAAAATAATTTAAAATAATATTCTCTTGGAAATCGGACAGCACCTCCTCTATTTCTCGGACTGCCAGTCGATATCATATCGACACAACCAACAACAATCAACACAATAATTTATATTTACGCGTATAAACACTCCAGAAATGAATAACACGGCCACCTGAACCAAAACTCGGACCAAAAGTGACTTCTCCAACAATTTCTAAAAATTATGAAATAAATATATAAACACTAACATGCTATAATATACACAAGTACGAAGGCGGAATTTCGGAATCGTTACCCAAAATAAATTCTGATCACCCCGAAGAGAAAATCTGATGTCCGGAAAATATCTCCAGAAAAATCCGAAATTAATAGCGATAGATATATACACGCTGAGATGCCATGTGGAGTAATCACCACCTCCAAACTCTTTTTCTACGCCCCGAAAATAAATTAAAACGGAAATATAACGGAAATATGCCCTGCAAATTTTCTTCTTAAAACCTTGCAATATATATACCTATGCGTAGGTATCGAAGCGCTGATCGTTTATATATATAATAATTGAAATTTGGATGAACGGTTTGTAAGATATGAATTTTTGAAAATTAAAAAGTATATACAGAGGAGATAGAAGTGAAGCAGAGAAGAGAGAGACAGGGGGTGGGGGTCTGATGCGTAGGGAAATAAGGGGGGGGTTTTGTTTACAGGGGTGGCAGGTGGGGGTGGTGGCCTCCTGCCACGTTTTCTCATTTTTTTTTTTTTTTTTTTTTTTTTTTTAACAGATCACAGCAACATATCCTTATTTATATCTGAAAATTTTGTTTTGCCCCGCATTTCTCAACTTATCGAATAAACGCGCCGGTAAATAAAATCAGAAAAATTACCGAACAAATTCTAAAATTCTCAGAATAATTAGAAAACTAGTAAATTAAAATTTTCATAATTTTTAAAATATTTTTGACTTGCGCTCTATACCCGTATTATACAATTTAACGAACCGAGCTGCACTTGAAACAAATTCAGAAAATCACGAAAATAGTCTTAAAATGTTACAAATATCCCGAAGTTTATAAAAACATAAATTTCGAAATTTTAAAATAATTTTTGAAACGCAATTTATACCCGCTTTTATCAATTAAACGATTCAACGCGCGGTTAAAATTAATCCTAAAAATTCCCAAAATAATTTTGAAATTCTCAGAATATTTCAAACTTAAATAAATATGAGTTTCATAATTTTTGAAGAATTTTGGAATTAAATACGGATTTTACAAATAAATGAAATCTAAAAATCATACAGGGCTAAATAATTGATGAAATATTGATTTCTAAATTTTATAAAATCCCAAATATAATTATTGTAATTATAAAACCATAAAAACAATTTTAGAGACAATCCAAGTATTTATGCAAATAAATATCCGAAAATAGATTACTTAGCTGCTAAGTAACTATGAAAATGATACAATTTAATACCATATTTGAATAATCATCAAAACCGGGATTTTTATAAAATACTATATACGAAAATAACGTAAAAATATCCCGTCTCCCGAAAATACGGGTTTTATTGATTACCGAAATAACTATCGTATCGAAAATATTGCGCCGAGCCGCGCACGGGTCAAACCGTAATCCGGATCGAAAAAGTTAAAACACGGAAAATGTCCGGAATTACCAGATTAGGTTAGGAAGGAGTTTACGGAAGAGTTTCGGGTTGTAAAAACGCGAAAACGGTTGAAGTCGGATGATTCCCGGCTTTATAAAATAATTTTGGTAATTATTCAGAAAATATTTAATAATACATAAATCATTATAAAATCATATAACACTCCAAAAATTACCAGAAAAATATCACAATTATCTATATTTTATTCTGGACATATAAAAATTCAAATACTCAAATAATATCACGTATAAACACCCAAACATCAATTCCACTTATCAGATAATTCACCAAAATTCACATAAAATCACATAAATAATTCCAAATAATAATAATGATAATATCTGAAAATATGGGATATTACAGGAAGCACCAAGATGTATCGAGACTTAAAGAAGAACTTTTGGTGGCCAAATATGAAGCGAGACGTGGCAGAATGGGTTGCGAAGTGCTATACTTGTCAGAAAGTGAAGGCAGAACATCAACGACCAAGCGGATTAATTCAGCCCCTGAAGATTCCAGAATGGAAATGGGAAAATATCGCTATGGACTTTATAGTAGGACTATCGCGAACGAAATCCGGGCATGACGCAATATGGGTTATAATTGATCGTCTTACGAAGTCGGCGCATTTCCTTCCAATAAATGAGAAGTCGTCACTAGACAAGTTGGTTCATCTGTACGTGCGCGAAATCGTACTAAGGCATGGAGTACCTGTATCAATAGTTTCAGACAGAGATCCCCGCTTTAACTCGAGATTCTGGAAGCAATTTCAGGAATGTCTTGGCACGAAGTTGAATATGAGCACGGCGTACCACCCGCAGACTGATGGCCAGAGTGAAAGGACAATTCAAACAATCGAAGACATGTTACGCAGTTGTGCCATCGATTTTGCAGGAAGTTGGGACGACCATTTGCCATTGATTGAATTCTCTTATAACAACAGCTATCATTCCAGTATCGGCATGCCACCATACGAAGCTTTGTACGGGCGAAAATGTAGATCACCAACAAGTTGGGATGAAGTAGGAGAAGGAAGAATTCTCGGCTCGGAATTGGTACAACAGTTGCATGACACGGTCAAGTTAATTCAGAAAAGGTTGCTTGCTGCTCAAGATAGACAGAGGAAGTATGCGGATCCAGCGCGTAAGGATGTTCGATACCAAGTTGGTGAAGCTGTGTTGCTGAAGGTGTCACCTAGAAAAGGGTTGTTTAGATTTGGCAAGAAAGGAAAGTTAGCACCTAGATACATAGGTCCTTTTGAGATTTTGAGTCAGGTAGCAAAGGTGGCCTACGAGTTGGCCTTACCACCTCAGTATCAGCATGTGCATAATGTGTTCCATGTGTCGTTGCTTAAGAAGTACAACCCTGACGCTAGCCATGTGATAGAATATGAACCTGTAGAAATTCAGGCAGACCTGTCATTTGTGGAGCAACCGGTTAAAATACTCGACTGGCAAGTAAAGAATCTTAGGAATAAGTCAGTAAAGTTAGTGAAAGTGCTTTGGAGGAACCCTAAGGTCGAAGAATCGACTTGCGTTCCCGGTATCCTCATCTGTTCTCTTAGATTCTGGGGACAGAATCCCTTAAGGGGGAGAGGATGTTACGACCGACACTTTATGTAATATTATTTGTGGATTTGGTATAATATTAAAGCCGAATGAAAATATATTCAATGATTGTACCTTTGTGTGAGTGAAAATTTCTGCATTATAAATTTGCTTTATGTAGTATATGATTTTTCAAAGCAAGAGTTTATTTAATTTCTTTATTTTTGATTTGTAAGGAATATTCTAAGCTTTGGAAAAAATTTCTTTTAAAAGGTATTTTGTTCACAAATTTTGAAAATAATTTTATAAAGTCTCTAAAAATCCAAGTTATTTTATGGTATAAATTTTATAATTTTTGAACTTGTATTTTATTTTATAAAAATAAATCTTTACAAATTTTATTTGTTATAATTATCAAATTACATAAGAGACCATGCATGCAAATCACCCTTCTATTCTCTCAAAGGGCAAATAAGACTTTTCCAACCCCACTAACTCATTTGATTATTACCAAATTACTACCTTAGCCTTGCATACAAAATGGCCTAACTTTAACCAAGGGACATTTTTGTAAGTTCTCACTTCCACTCATTATTTGTAAACCAAATAGCATAAAACAAAAAAATCAAAGTGGGAGAAGCCATTCCACTCATTCCACACTCCAACACACCACAAATTTCTCTCCTTTTCCCCCTCCCACCTTGCTCTCGACCGAAGGCCAAATCCCCCACCCCCTTCCATTTTTCAATTCATTCTTCATCTTCCCAAGTGTAAATCTTTTACCTACATTCATCTTATATACTTTCCAAGTGTTTTGTGACTTGGAAGTTGAAGTTCCATGGATGCATGTGTAGTTCTTATGTGATCTTCAAAGAGAAACTCTTGATTCTTGTGAATTCAAGAGCTCTCTATGAGATATATTATGTATATGTGCTAACTAAGTGTTTTATGGAGATATCATGCTTTAAAATCCTTTGCATGCTACTGAAATTTCATTATATATTTATGTTTAGCCATGCATGCTAGTTTTAAGACATTAAAATGATGATCAACCATATTTTGCATGCTACTCTTTTCGAAATCATGTTGTTATGTTTAAAAATCTATAAATTCGAAATAGGTGTGCTTAAAATAGATTGTTTCCATGATAAATTTCTTATTAATACTTAAAAGAAGTTATATTTCATGATTTTTAAGGATGAGTATTAGGTGCAAGTCGATTTTGCAAGCATTTAAAACTTTATGCCTAGCCGAAATCTTGTTATGTGCTTTCCATGAGTTGTATGTTATATATTTGGTTGCATGTTGTTGTATTTGGGCATGGATGATCTCACCCAAGGTTATTTTGAGAATAAGGGAGTTAGTTCAGTAGATCACCATGTATAAGTCTTGGCTTAAGTATTGAGTTGTTGGTAGTAGAGTTTGTCAAGTCAAAACCTTGGAGAAATGAGAGTTATAGTTTCTGCAGAAAATCAGTTTAGTACCCTGAGGTTTAGAGTGAGTTTTGACCATGTCATTGATGTGCACTTTGAGGCCCAAGCCACCAGAAGTTAGTATTGGGAGTATATAAAAGGTTTTAGGTGTTGGTTGGAGGTTTGCATGTCATTTGGTTAGGTGCACTAGTAGAATAACAAAATCTGTCCAGCAGGGGACAGTTTTGTTGCAACTCAGAAATAGGAAGATTTGACCATGTCATGGGTAGGCCCTCGTTAGGCCCTATTGGGACTTAGTTAGAGGGAGTGTCAGAGAAGTTTTTCCAACCATAATTCATAGGATATGAGTTAGAACCATGTGTCACAAGTTAATTCAAGTCAGGGCATTTTCTGCCTAGAAAAAAACAGGGGAACCTTGGACTTTTAGCTTAGGCCCAAGAAGGCCCAAGCCAGGCCCTTGAGCCACATGAAGTTTGTGAGATGCCCTTAGGTCAGGAGAGTCTTGTGTAAAAGTTTTGTAGGAAAAGTTGTAGTTTAAGAGTGTCTAATGCACTCAAGAAACCATAGTTGTCATTCTGAAATTTGCACCAGTGAGCACTTTCACTTATCACATAGTTTTAGAACACTTAGAAGTGAGTATTAGGTCGACCACCATAGTTGTAAGATAGTATAAGGTCAGTAGAGCAAAAGGCACAAGTGAGGGTCAATAGGTTTTGGATAATTTAGGAAAGGCACATCGAGTTAGGAAGCCAAAATTTGAAGACTTTGTCTAGTTTAGCGACCAAGTGACTTAAGTTGTGATTCGAGATCATCCAAGCCTAGTGTTGCATTATGGTATATACGGTGATATTTGGTGTTAATATATGATATGTGAATATGTGGTTATGTGTGTACTTTTGTAGTGAATATAAAATTAAGTGAATATAGGCCTAAGTGCCATCCGTGTTTAATTTCGGGTTATAAATAGGTTAAGATGGTAAGAATATATTATAATGGGGATTATTATTATTTATGTAGGATCTCGAGACGAGGGAAAACTTGTCATAAAGGTCGAGTGAAGCTCCAGTTGTTGCTCCTACCAGTCAGACCAGACCAGCCTTTCTCAAGGCAAGTGATTCAACTTGACCTTCGTATTTACTATAAACAGTTCATATATATCGATGCCATTATCCTGAGTCATTTTGATATGTTTAAATCAAGCGTATCTTTCATTTATCTTTGAATTATATAGAAATGCCATGAACCCTCGAGTATGTATTGCAAGTAGTTCAAAAGTCTTTTCATAATAGTTAAATGCCATGATAAAATAAAGAGTTGTTTAGCACTCAAATGATCCTCTTGATTACCATGCTGATGATTCCTAAGTATTGATATCTCATCCTGATACTTGAATCCCTATAGAACCATACCTTGAACCCCGAACTTCAGATACTTATCAAAGTGATTCTCCATTGATCGATACCCCTCTTTCTTACCCTAAAAGCCTGACAATTCTGATATATCCTGAGTTAAAGATCATTTCGGCATACCTTAACACCCTTAGTATTCATGAAGCTTACCTTCGTGTTGATCCAGCACTTGAACCTTGATGAGAAACCATTGCTTTGAGCCCAAATTGGCATTACCCTTCATATTATCCATTAGCCTCACTAAATCCCCTTGTCCAATCTTTGATATATGAAAACCATTCAATTACTCGAATAGAGTATAGTTTTGTGAATCATGGCCCTGATAGTCAGTACCTTATTTCCCGTGTTTCGAGTTGATCTATAAACCCTTGATAAAAATGTTTACTGTTAAAAGAGATTTTGTTATAATTCGGCATCAGTTTTTGAAATAAATAAAATATGGGTTTTCAGTCCCAAAGGGGGATAAATGTTTTCTTGAATAGTGGATCTGGACTGAGACGCGAGTCCTTTCCACACCTATATTAGGCTTAAAAGTTGCCTAGGGATTCCCATTAATGTTTTAGAACCCAGCGAGGTTCGGGATTACTTCGCGGCTGATCACCGGCTGTAATCCGTAGCGTCATAAAATGATTTTGATTAAGAATGATTTTGAAATTGTTTTGATACAATCAAAATGATGCCATCTCACATAAGTTTTATCTCTCGTTATCATTGGTTATGTCTTTCCATTGTCATTCTTAAAGGTATATCTCGATTTATGTTTTGTGTCATACTGTTAGCACTTGTTGAGCATTTGGCTCACTTCTTGCTTTACCCTGATATTACAGCTAGCAGCTATGGTTAGATTCAAGCAGACTGCCCGTAAGACCTATGATGCTGATGCTTATGTTCTAGCTCAGGTAGAATAAGTAATAATAGTTTATGTGAGGACTCGGTATTTGTATTCAGATGTAATAGTTGGTAGTGTTGGGCTGTTCCAAACCCTAAACTGTAAGATCTTGGAGTTGGTTGTATATTCTTCTTTTAAAATGTTGTAATAGTTATATTTAATTTGTTGTTTAAGTTGGGGGCGTGACATTCTTCGTATGATTTAAAATCAAACTTATCCAAGTAACCATCTTTATGTAATTTGGAAATCCGTTTCTTATTTATGTGACCTAAACGACAATGCCAAAGGTATGTTTGATTTGAGTCTTTCATCTTAATACGTTTATTATCATTATTTATGTTATAAATAGGAGTATCTATATCAAGAACATATAAACTATTAAACAAACGTGCAATCCCGTAGGTAACATTATTAAATGAAAAGGAACAACTATTGTTCTGAATCAAAAACGAAAAACCTTAATTATCAAAACAAGAAACCGAAATAATGTTTCTGCAAATCGCAGGCACCTAAAAACAGTTATCTACTTCTAAAACAAGCCCAGTGGGCAGCGATAAACGATAAGTCCCTACAGCTAAAGCAGCAACCTTTGCTCCATTGCCAACTCGTAGGTCGACTTCTCCCTTCGCTAATGTCCTACTTCCCTGCAGTTCCTGCACATTTATATAAATGTGAGAACCACATCCAGTATCTAATACCCAAGATGTAGAAGTAGAAAAATTGACTTCAATAATATAAATACCTGAATCAGAAGTAGTAACAACAACCTTCTTCTGCTTCAGATCCTCCAAATAAGCATGACAGTTCCTCTTCCAATGACCTGGTTTCTTGTAATAGTGACAATCACCAACCTTTGGAACACCACCTTTAGGCTTCAAAGCCTTGCTCGGATCAGGGTTCGGATTGGCATTCGATTTAGATCCCATCTTCCTCTTGCCTTTCCATTTACCCTTTCCTTTTGCCTTCCCCTTATTCACCATCAACATGGGAGCAGGGGATGTCTTCTGAATGTTGGTCTCAGCAGTTTTCAACATAGCCAACAGTTCGGTGGGGTTCTTATCTATCTCATTCATATTGTAATTCATCACAAATTGAGAATAACTGCTGTTTAAAGATTGCAAAATTAGGTCAATCTGGTGCTCCACAACAATCGGGGCACCCAACTTGGCAAGGTACTCAATATACCCAATCATCCTTAGAACACGCGGTCCAACCGGATCACGTTCTCCCTGCTTACATGCATGCAATGATTTAAAAGTATCAAACCTCTCCTGACGAGCCTGTCCTTCAAACATACGTTTAAGGTGCTCAATCATATCATAAGAATCCATATTCTCATGTTGTTTCTGAAGATCAGCACTCATGGTCGCTAACATGAGACATTGAACATCCGTGTCATCATCGGTATATTTCTGATAAACATTATGTTGAGCACGGGATGCTCCTTCAGTGAGAGGTGCAGGGCGAGTGATATCTATGACATAGAGCTTGCATTTTTGTTTGAGGACAATCCTCAAGTTTCTCTGCCAGTCAAGGAATTTTGTTCCTATCAGCTTGTCCTTCTCAAGGACTGATCGCACAGAGAAGTTGTTTGAATTGATTGTCATTTGATATCTACAATGTTTAAAATACATAAGATAAATTAGTTTACAGATGATTATTAAATTATGTTCAAGTGATTATTCATATATATTCAAAATATATATCTCCCACTATTTTATCAAATTAATAGCCCTAACTATTAATTCGGAAAGAGTATCTTCTATATACTTTCTAGTGAGCCAAGATCCAAATTTTCACAACGTTTTAGTTCAGCTTTGGCTTTACTCCTAAAACATGATTCAATAAGGTAGACAATATTTGTCAATTTTATCAACTATATAACTCTTGGATAGTTTAGTGGAACAACATTTATTCTTATTTATCCAATAAATCTCACCAAACTCTATGCCTCTAAGTTCACAATCCTATTATGGTAACTTAGTTAAGTTAAAACCCAAAGGTCTAAAAAGTATCATATACTTCAACACGCCATCCCACGATAGATGGGAGTACTTCGCTCTGGCGAACCCACTCCTTATCGATCTAGGGGTTAACGCGTTGGACATATTAGAAGGCATCTAAATAACTTAATATAAACATTAGGGTTTTGTTCGTATTATAACGATCATGATCCCATCATAAAGAGATTCCCAATTTTTCCTTGAATAAAATACTTTAAATCAATACTCATCAATGGTTTGATTTCCAGGTAGTGGAGGAGTCACATCGGTCTCGCTTAAAACCCACAGCCTTATAAGTTCTATGAACCCGTTGTTGACAAAATCGCCCCATGTCGGAAATAAAGAAGATTCGTATTTCATTCCGTGTTTCATAAACACGAGAATCTCATAATCATTTTTAAATTTTAAAATCTTGAGTCGTTACAGATTTTATATTGTTTAGGCATGGCATGGGTGACGTATCTAATACATATATTCATACATGATTAATCTAATTAAAGCATGCATCATTAACTATTCTATACATACATTCATACATCAATATGTAAAGTATAATAAAGTAAATGTGTTTGGTTATGGCCCATCCTATGTGATCTTTATCAAGCTCATGATAAAGATCAAGGTCAATCTAATGTGGTGATGGAAATAAATACAACTACTTATTACATAAGTCTTCTTCTTTGTTTAGACTTCTTGTATGCCTCGTGTTCTTCTTTGAATCACCTCCATTAGATAGCCTTCTTAAGTCTTCAATTACATTACATGATTGAAAGTAAAACTAATCTAATGAACTTACAAGAATAACTCGAGTTACATTCGAGATTTATGATTACAAAGATTAACGACATGCAAGTCGTATTTAAAACCAAAACCAAAACCATTACACTAAGGTCGAAAGGCCATAACCATTCACCATGCTCATACAACACATAAAAGCATGTCTGATCTTAACATATCATATTATCCATGATCTAATCATAAAAAAAATATGACAAAAATCAGAAAAATCAGAATCAAATCAGAAAAACAAGAATCACTGTTTTCAGGCAGTAAACGACGTCAAACGCCTTACAGACGAGTCGTTGATAGCTTTATCTATCCATTTTGTTCAGACGCTCGTTTACCTATCGAATAGGGTATTCGTTTGCGTAAATCGGACACCAGACCCAGATTTCAGCAAATCTGCAACAGCCAATTCAGAATCCGTATCTAATATGATTCTTATAATTAGAACAAACATAAATCATGTATATATCAGTATATATACAGATTACATAAATGAATATCATATATTCAAAACCATACATATACAAACATATTATATCAACATCAAATCATGGTGAATTACGTACATGCTTATATATCGAAAACGGTTAAACATATAAACGAATTAAAACTTTTCGCAAGTAGCTCTGATGCCATTGTAGGGTTTTGTTAGGTCACACACACTATAGAGGGGGGGTGAATACAGTGTATAGCACAATCAAATCGAATTTTAATAACACAAGTAACAGAAAACAGACTTTATTCAAAGCAATAAACTCTGTTACAGTATGGAACTGTCCTCTCTCAGTGATGAACAAATATCACGAGAGCTGTTAGGGTTATAATGAATAATATTCTCAATAATGATAGCACTTATAGTGTAAACCCTATGTCTGTGTTTATATACTACACAGTTACAAGATAATCACTAATTGATATGGAATATAATTCTGCTTCCTAAAATATATCAATCAGATATATTTTCTTCCAAGTATTCTATTCTTCATAGAATTCCTTCTTCATACTTATCTCTTCTTACGTTTGTCTCGATCTTCTCTTCTTTCAATCAGCTGCCTTCCTTATCTGAATGTTTCCTTTAAGTCCTGATATTATCTCCTGATAAATATCTGCTGAACCTTAAGTACTAATGACTTAAGTTCTGACTTCAGTATAAGTGCTGATTTCAGTTAAGTACTGATTTGTCCTGTTTAAGTAAGATCTGAAAACTAAACATAAATCATATTAGTCATGACATTATCAAATATATCTAACAATCTCCCCCAACTTGTAAATTAGCATAATATACAAGTTTAACAAATATTTGATGATGTCAAAAACATTAAGTACAAATGCATGAGAATTTGACTAGATAACTACAACTTACAGTCCTTAAAGCTTTACCAACTTTAACTTCTGATAACAACTTCAGTCTGTATACATATCAGAATTTGAGCAGTTGTAGATCTTGACTTGGCTTCCTTTTCTGATCTCTTTGATGTCAGGAGTTGTTCTGGGATAGTTCTTTAACAAACATCTCTCAGCATATCTGAGTTCATCAATCATCCTCCTTTTAGCATCTTTAAGCTCTGCAGAATCTTCACCAGTTTGAAAAATAGTAGCCCTGAGATCATTTATTCTAGCTTTCATTATGTCCTGATCCATTCTGATCAAATATGCCTTGTCAGACTCAAGATTAAATTCTACAGCCTTATAACCCAGAAAGGTAGTTATAATCTTAGCAGAGTTAGGCTTCATCTCAACAATATCACCCTTGTGATCTCTGTACTTTGGAAGATATGTGCTGTCAGATTTTACAGAATAAAGCCTTTTCTGTCTCTGAATTTGAGTCTTCAAATAGTTTGCAGCACTTTCTGTTATTCTGTCATTCACTTGAAGTAAAAATAAAACATGTTCCAATTCTTCAAAATACTTCAGTGGAATAGCATTTTCCCTTATATGGTAAACCCTACCATCTGTCATGAAGTACAACAAGATGTGTTCTTTCAAATAGGTATGGTAAACCATCTGTACAGATTCTATTTGATTCAATCTTTCAGGAGTTACTCCAATACCTGGTTCACTTAAGGAAGCTGGATCATTGGTTATGTTCTGTACTCTTCTTTCATCAACACTACCCAATCCAGATTAATCTCTTGCTTCCTTTCCATTAACCACTCTTGCTTCAAAACCACTTGATGCAGTCTTCAAAGGTTGAGTCTGTTTGGCTTCGGTGAATCCTGGTAGGAGTATCTTTGAAGGTTTAACATGAGCAATGTCAGAGGTTTCCTTTTCCTTATCTTCTGATATCAAGTCAACTTGAGCTATGTCAGAGGTTACTTGCTTCTTTGTAATATCAGAACTAACTATCTCTTGACTCTGAACAACTTGAGCCATGTCAGAGGTTGTCTTAGAAATCTTCCTTGAAGTCAGAGTAAGATCAGTATCTTCAACAGTAATTTCTTCATCCACAGGAGGCACATAAACCTTTATAGGTTCTCCAACTTTTTCTTTGCCTTTGGACCTTGGATCTATCTGTAATTGTGATTTAGCCTTGGTTGTATCAACATTTGTCCTTTCTCTTATCACAATGCTTTTGGCCTTAGGAAGTTTCTTTTTACCAACAGAAGCTTCAGATTTAGAATTGACTTTTTCTGACTTAAATCTAGCTTCTTCTTCCATCAGACTCTCAAAGTCCATTCCTGGATTTTCCTTCAGAAATAACTGTCTTGATATATCTTCATCAAGATCCAAAAGTTCATCAGAACTTATTCTTTTACCAGTATCAGAAGTAATTCTTTTTCCAGTATTAGAACTTGTTCTATGACTTGTAGTTTCAGCTCTTCTTGATGAGAAACCACTACCTTGACCATGACCTCCACCCATTCCAGAGTTTCCCTGGTCATCTTTTTCATCATCCTTCCCCTTCAGTGTCTTAACAGTTTTGCATTTGGACTTAATTACCTTCTCCCCCTTTTTGGCATCAACGGGTAAGAGAAGAGAGACAAGCAATTACACTGAGGATTGGATTTCATCGAGTTGAGTTTGCTGAGAAGCTTGATTTTTCAAAATTTCATCAATCTGAGACTATTGCTTCCCTTGGGTCTTCTCAATGTAAGCAACTCTGTCAAAGGTAGGCTGGAAGAAAGTTTTCTTGTCAATTTTCTTAGTCATTTCTTGCTTGAGCAATTCTTCCTGAATTTTATGTACCTCTGTATGAGTTGTTGAATGTAGACCTTGAAGACGTCTAGTACTCAATGCAGTAACTCGAAGTTGTGTCTTGAAATCAGCATTAGCTAACATCTCATCAACTTTTTCCAAGTGCTCAGCAAGAATCGATTGAGAAGGAACAAAAGTAACTGTGTTCCACTCCTTAGTCCATTCCTCTCCTCTAGGAGTTTCACTCCAAGGTACTGGTGCATCTCCACGAACAAACTTTTTGACTAGTTCAGATTTAAGAACAGTTTGTTGAGGTGCATGTCCAGAAGGACCAGCTTCATCAGCATCTGCATTTATAGCAGCATCACCAGTATCATCAGCATCTGCATTTATAGCAGCATCACCAGTATTATCAGCATTTGCAGCATCAGAACTTACAGAATCAGCATCTTCTGATAAAAGAATAGTATGAGAAGCTATTGAGGCTTCAACATCATCCTCTAAGTGTTGATTTGCTTCCAAGTTCTGATCAACATCCATAGTCTGATGCTCACCTATATTCTGATCATCAACATCTAGATGCAGAGAAGGTGTTGTAGACAATTCTGGAGTTTCATTAACATCAGTAAGTGGTGTTGTGGATGGATTAATTGGAGTTGTTGGAGCTTCTAAGTAGAGAACCTCAGGCATAATTAGGTTGTGAATATCAATCTCAGCACTTGTACCTGGGTCTGCAGTAGATACTGGTTCATGTACAGGAGACACAGGTGGTGTAGTAGCTTTATTTGTAGCAGCTTCTTGAGGTGGTGACAATGGAGATGGAGATGCAGTAGCTTTAGCAAATTCTGGCTCTTTTAAGCTCAGAGATTCCTGATCTCCTTCCTTAGCTTCTTCATCCTTATCCTCTGAAACTGGCCTGTGAGCTCTATGTTTCTTTCTTTTCTTTGAAGATGGAGATTCCTTGGGAGTTTCAGCATAAGACATTCTTCTAAGCCTTTTGAAAAGCCTGGATCCCCCAATACCAGTATCCTTCTGAGAAGAGACCTTCTCAGCTTCTTTCATGACAGGTTCTGATACAGGAACCTGTTCCTCACTGTCTGATTCATCTCTCAGAACAATCATCCTTCTCTTCTATGGTGTTTGAGGTACAGTCTTTGTCCTCTTGGGCTTGGAAGATGAAGGCTTCACATTATGTGGTGATGATGATGATGGTTGAGGTATCTGTGAAGTTTTGAGATGTGTTTTGACAGAAGGTTGAGTAGAGTGAAGTGTATGTGTGGTATGTTCTGATGATTGTTGAGTTGTCTGGGTTGTGGTGGTGGGTTGTACATCAGGGTAAACAGCTCTGTAGGTTAGAGGATCAGTATTTACCAAGATCTGTTTTACAAACTGAGGTATCTGTAAGGGTCTAACCACCTTTTTCTTAAGGTCAGCATTTACCAAGTCAATAAAAGCACGTTTTGCAAGTTTAAAAGGTGGAAATAAAGAACTGGCTGGTTGGGGTTCATTAGCACAGAAAAAGGTATATATAAGCTGACAGAATCTAGCAAAGTAAATTACATTTATATCCTCTGTCATCCTATCCCCAATAAAGCCTAGTACAACACTTGCAAAATCAAAATGAGTTTGGTGAATAATAGCATACCCGATGTGCTGACTCATGATTGGAATGGCATCAAAGTTGGAACACTTATTCCCGAAGGCTTTAGTGATGCAGTCGACGAAAAAACTCCATTCCTTTCTGATATGTGCTCTTTTCAACTGTCCAAGCTTGGCCAAACTCTTCTCATACCCCAAATTGGCCATGAGCTGCTGTAGAACTGGTTCCTCCGCTGTTGAGAAAATGCAGCCTTCTGGTAAATGTAGAGCTTTGCGAACTGCTCCAGGAGTTACCACATGTTCAACATCATTTACTTCGAAAATAATACTGGGAGTACCAGTAGCACCACCATTGTCAAAATGCCCAGTCCGCCAAAACGTCAGAACTTGTTGGCGGGAAATGACTTGAGGCTGGGTCAATGCATACCCAATTTCACTGTGTGCTAGAAGATCTTGCACAAAGTGCAACTCAGATGGAGCTTCATCATGATTTAAAATTGCAGCATAGTTGTTGGGAATGAACTTGGCTCCATCTATGATCAAATCCTTAGGTGCCATGAGAAAAATTGAGAATTAAGGTTGCCTGTAAGGTGTTTGATAAAAATGTCTGTATGAAAAACAACGTCAGGAGATGAGAGAGAATAAAAGTAAAGAAAGAGAGATAAAGTTTGAAAGTAAATAAAAGATTTTACAATCTTCTCTCTCTTTTACTTATACATGATAGAAAAAGTAACCGTCAGACACCTGTCAGACATGCAGCAGTAAAGAAGAATTAGTGGGCACGGGAAAACAGTAATCATTACTTATCACATACAATTTTTCCAAGGAATAACCGTTCCACTTACCAAGTAATCCCATTAATTAAGGTAATTCGGTTTTAATTTAAAATTTAAACTGTTCCCACTTATTAAATCATTTTCACTGCGAAACCAATATTCTGTAAAAATACACCAAGTGAGAGAATGACCAAAAAATAAATCAAGTAATCAGGTACTGCCACGTCAGAATCAGAACTTGATTTGTATTAGTAATAAAATGGTCATCAGAATATGGATAAATCAGGATTTCAAAATGTATTAGAATTTTAAACAACTCAGAAACAAAATCTTGCAAAAATAGAAAATTTCATTAATATATTGAGAAAATACATTCATGAAATTTAAATTACAGCTCAACATTACAAGATTGTCCTAAACTACAAATCCTATCAGCATCAACTATTGTCCTAAGCTAAGAAGCCTGACAAAGCTGATGGTGAAGAGAAACAGGGAGCAGAAACTATTTCTTCTTCCTGCTCTCAACAAAGAGAATAGCTAGTCATATGATTCGCTCCTGCTGTCGAAGACGACGGAGATGAAGTTCTCTTCGAACTGTCAACAGATCACGTTTAATAACCTCTGGAAATTGAATCCAGAGATTGTGAGGGATGTTGGCGATAGGGTATGGAGTTGGAATTCCATTTAAAAAGACATGTACAGTCTCATCACCATAATTGTAAAACCAGCCAAATGCAGCCATTTTTGGTGTTTAGAATAAAACGAGAATGAGTTTATGAGGAATTTAGAGATGTGCTGGCTGGAGTGAAGTGTTGGTTTATATAGGCAATAGAATGCCAGGAGACGCAAGGGAAATTTAATGCGGACAGGTAGAAATAATTCTACCTCGTCTCCCTAGACTGAGGAGAATAAAAATAGCCATTGGAAGTGTAAAACAGGGTTTAACGCGCACAAGAAACAAGTAAATATTACTGTGCATGAACGTGTACCACTAACCCTAATTGTATTGACTGTTAATATTCCACCCATATTCTGATTTAAAATAAGACTGTTTCAGATTTTAACCACAAATAAGTCAAGTAAAGGATCAGAATTTAATATCAGCACTTAGACTTATATCAGAACTTAACAGTCATCAGAACATGATTTCTTAACTCGAAAAGTGAATGCCTATCTCTGTAATTCTTCACACAAATTCTGATTTCAGTTCTTCAGAACTTGATCATCAGAACTTTCATCAGAACCTGTCCTCAGAATTTATGCAATCTTACACATAAACTGTTCATCTAAAACATCATTTATCTCTACAGTAATTTTCATCATTCATATGGAGTGTTCGTGTGTGCAGTCAGCTAAATATCAGATAAAGATTAAAGTCTGATTCACTTCAGTACATCTTAGAAATAAGGCATAACTAAGAACTTTACTTAAAATCTGTCATTATTCTGAAGCCTACTATTGAATGAGTTCATGCATGAGTCCATCTCAACTGTTTTGTGCTTATTTTATGCATCTTTTGAAATTCCATTTTACAGTGGCTTCTCAGTGTAAGTGAGTCACGACTGCTTATCAGAATTTATGCTATTTTCAGAGTATTTCTCCAGTAATCATAGAGTGTGAAAAGTCACCAAGAAAAATAATTATTTGCGTTTCTGATGCATATTACTTAATACCAGCAATGCACTTGGGTCGTCCCTTTCACATTTTTACTCTAGATCTCAAAGGAGTACCTGATTTTTATTCCCTTTTCTTTTCCTTTTTCTTTTGATAAGTGAGGTTTATCAGCACTTAGTACATCCATCAGATTTAATAACATCAGAACTTAACAGATAAGAAGCACTATTCTAGTTTTTGACTTAGTAATAAGATACACAAAGTAAATTGAACTAAGCTCAATATCAGAGTTTGCTTGTGTTAAGAGATTTCCATATAAATAATTACTTCAAACATGGGATCTTTAGTATATTAAAGACTACTTGGTCAGCATCTAGCACAGTTATCCTCATAGGATTGAATAGTCACAGAAACAGTCATTTCACTATCAGAGTTTAGAAATTCACATCAGACAACAATCAGTACTTAAGCAATTTTCAATTAGGCATAGACTACACAAAGAGAGTAATATCTGTAAATACTGATCATAAAGTCTTATGCATCAAAACAAAAGCTAAGCAGATTTAGAGAAAGAACCTGAAACCATTCCAAGTTCATTTACCAATCTTGTAAAAGTAGCTTCACATAGTGGTTTTCTGAAGATATCTGATAGTTGTTGATCTGTTGGAACAAAATGCAATTCCACTGTACCTTCATACACATGTTCCCTTATGAAGTGGTACCTAAAGCTGATGTGCTTTGTCATTGAGTGTTGAACTGGATTACCTGTCATAGCAATAGCACTTTGATTATCACAGTAAATAGGGATTTTAAAATATGTTAACCCATAATCCAGTAATTGATTCTTCATCCAAAGAATTTGTGCACAGCAGCTTCCTGCAGCAATGTATTCTGCTTCTGCAGTTGATGTGGAAATTGACTTTTGTTTCTTGCTAAACCAAGAAACCAATCTGCCTCCAAGAAATTGGCTGTTTCCACTTGTGTTTTTCTTGTCAATTTGGCAACCTGCAAAATCTGCATCTGAGTAACCTATTAGTTTAAAATCTGATTCTCTGGGATACCACAATCCCAGATCAGCTGTTCCCTTAAGATACTTGAATATTCTTTTCAAAGCTGTTAAGTGAGGTTCTCTTGGATCTGCTTGAAATCTTGCACAAAGACAGGTAGCATACATGATATCAGGTCTACTAGAAGTTAGATAAAGTAAAGAGCCAATCATATATCTGTAATCAGTAATATCTACTGATTTACCAGTATCCTTATCCAGTTTTGTTGCAGTGGCCATGGGAGTGGATGCACTTGAACAATCTTGCATTCCAAATTTCTTCAGCAAGTTTCTGGTGTACTTGGTTTGAAAAATAAAAGTGCCTTCTTCATTCTGCTTGACTTGAAGGCCTAGAAAATAGCTAAGTCTCTCATCATACTCATTTGATATCTTGACTGCATCAGTTTGGCAAACTTTTTGCAAAGTCTGTCATTTGTAGAACGAAAGATGATATCATCAACATATATCTGAACTAGAAGTAAGTCCTTTCCATGGTTGAGGTAGAACAATGTTTTGTCTATAGTTCCTCTGTTAAATCCACTTTCCAGAAGAAACTGAGCTAAAGTCTCATACCATGCTCTTGGAGCTTGCTTAAGGCCATAAAGTGTTTTATCAAGCCTGTAGACATTATCTGGATATTTGGGATCTATAAAGCCTGGAGGTTGTTCCATATATACTTCCTCCTCCAATTTTCCATTAAGAAAAGCACTTTTCACATCCATTTGAAAGACAGTAAACTTTTTGTGAGCAGCATAAGCCAAAAATATCCTTATGGCTCCCAATCTAGCAACTGGTGCAAATGTTTCATCATAATCAATTCCCTCATGTTGAGAATATCCTTTTGCAACCAACCTTGCTTTATTCCTTATAATTATGGCATCACTATCAGTTTTGTTTCTGAATACCCACTTTGTACAAACAATAAATCTGTTCTTTGGTCTTGGCACTAGGGTCCAGACTTTGTTTCTTTCAAATTCATTCAACTCTTCCTGCATTGCTTGCACCAAATTAACATCTTGAAGAGCTTCTTCCACTTTCTTTGGTTCAGTCTGAGAGAGAAAAGAATTGTAAAGACATTCACTTGAAGTAGCTGTTCTAGTTCTGACACCTGCATCAGGATTTCCAATAATTAAGTCAGGTGTATGTGATTTAGTCCACTTCTTTGCAGATGGAAGGTTTTCCCTAGAACTGGATGCTCCCCCATGATCCATGCTATCTTCATTAACATTTTCTGATGCTCCCCCTGAAACTATGCTATCTGAGTTGGATCCTTCAGAATTTAAGTTTTCAGAACTATTAGAACTTGGCTTATCAGAACTTGATGAATCAGAACTTGAAGAGCCAGTTGTATGTTCTGATGCTTCTTGAGATGTGGATATATCTTCAGTATGCTCCCCCTGCACAGGTGCATCTTCCTTTGACGTAGTCACCATGGTTTCAATAACAACAGAGTTTAATCCATCAGAGTTTGCATTATCAGGATTTAGACTTTCAGGATTTTTAGTTACAGAATTTGAGTCTTCATTTTCGAATCTCAGCTGATCATGATCATTGAAATCTTCAAGTCCAGTAATCTTCTTATCATCAAAAGAGACATTGATAGATTCCATGACAACCCTTGTTCTTAAATTGTAGACTCTGAAGGCTTTTGTGGAAAGTGGATATCCAACAAAAATTCCTTCATCAGCTTTTAAGTCAAATTTGAATAGCTGTTCAGGGTGAGTCTTAAGAACAAAATACTTGCATCCAAATACATGAAAATACTTCAGATTTGGCTTCTTTTTCTTTACCATCTCATATGGTGTATTTTCATGCTTGTTAATGAGTGTTGCATTCTGAGTAAAATAAGCAGTCTGCACAGCTTCAGCCCAAAAATAGGTTGGAAGCTTTGCTTCATCAAGCATAGTTCGTGCAGCTTCAATGAGAGTTCTATTCTTTCTTTCAACAACTCCATTTTGCTGTGGAGTTCTAGGAGCAGAGAATTCCTGCTTAATTCCATGGTCTTTGCAGAACTCTTCCATGATCAAATTCTTGAACTCAGAGCCATTATCACTTCTTATTATCTTCACAGAATCTTTGACCAATTTATCCAGTTGCTTAACATGATCAATCAAGATAGATGGAGTTTCACTTTTAATGTGCAAGAAATACACCCATGTGTACCTGGTAAACTCATCCACTATGACCATAACATATTTCTTCTTTGCAATAGACATGACATTCACTGGACCAAATAGATCAACATGTAGTAGGTGATAAGGCTCAAGAATTGATGATTCAGTCTTGCTCTTGAATGAAGATTTCCTTTGTTTAGCCTTTTGACAAGAATCACAAAGGCCATCAGGAGAAAATACTGACTTTGGCAGTCCTCTCACAAGATCTTTCTTGACCAGTTCATTATATTGTTGAAATTTAAATAAGAGAGTTTCTTGTGCCATTTCCAGCTTTCTTCAATTGATGCTCTACTCATCAGACAGATTGCAGAACCATCAGTACTTGTTGAAAGCTTGGCTTCGTAAATGTTACCACGCCTGTAACCTTGCAGAACGACTTTTCCTGTAGATATACTTACAACTTCACAGTGTTCTTCAAAGAAATCCACATGATAACCTCTGTCACAGATTTGACTAACACTCAGCAAATTGTGTTTAAGTCCTGAGACCAGAGCTACTTCTTTAATGATGACATTCCCAAGTCTGATATTGCCATATCCCAATGTTTTTCGAATGTTGCCATCTCCATAAGAAACACTTGGGCCAGCCTTCTCCACAAAGTCTGATAGCAGGGTTTTATTTCCAGTCATATGTCCTGAACATCCACTATCCAGAACTAGGATGTTTTTCTTGTTACCCTGCAATCACAACGACCACTAATGATTAGTTTTAAGGACCCAGACTTGCTTGGATCCTGTGGCCTTATTAAGTTTGTTAACATTTGCAGTGGATTTAGCATAAGAGTTTATGTTAACATTTTTCTTATCAGCATTTACACTATCAGACTTTGTATCAGAACTTATACTAGAAGGAACAATGCTAACTTTCTTTAAAGAAGGTTTTAATTGATAATAATCATAGTACAAACTATGATATTCCTTACAAGTTTAAATGGAATGCCATAAACTACCACAATGAAAACAAGGATTTTGTGGCTTATATCTAACAGACTGACTCTTAACTCCTGACTTTGAAGGTAAGGAGTTTATGATCTTATTCTTCCTGCAAAAAGAAGCCAGATGGTTAGAACTTCCACAGTTATGACACGTTTTTCTAGGAGCATCAGGAACAGGCTTATAATCATTGTTTTTATTCATACCTTCCTTTCCATTCCTATTTTTCCTAGGTGATTTTACCTTGTTTGCATTCTTAACTTCTTTCAGCTTATACTTAAGCTGCTTCTTCGTCATTAAGCCTATGTTTACTTCAATTGTCTCTTCCTATTTTAGTTTGGCAGAAGTTAATTCCTTTTTAACTTCTGATTTCTCAGTATCAGACTTTACAGCTACAAACTTAACAGGTTTTAAATTTGATTTTTGTTTAACATCTATAGGCTTAATTTCTACAGTTCCTTTATCATTCTTATCATCTCCATAACCTAAGCCCTCTTTCCAGTTTTCACTACTTAACAAATTCTGAGTTGTTCTGCCAGAGTTAGTCCAAGTCCTGATAATCTCTCTTTCCTTCTCTAACTTAGTTTTTAGAGATTCATTCATTTTAAGTAATTCATCCCTAACAAAGAAAGCATCATCTCTATCTTTCTGAGTTTGATGGAACATGACTAGCTCTTTTTCTAAATAATCATTCCTCTTTTTACAAGCAAGATTTTCAGAAGTTAATCTTTCATATGTTAAAGTTTGATCTCTATAGCTAATGAACATGGTTTTAAGATATCGTCTCAACTTATTAATATCATCAGTATGAAAGGCATAAGTAGTTTGAGGTACCTTTAACTCAGCAGCTTCAGAACTGCTTTCAGCACTTGCCATATCAGCATTTGCCATCAAGGCATAATTCTCCTCACTTTCAGAATCTGAGGTATCTGTCCAGTTTTTCTTCTTTGTGACAAGTGCCTTGCCTTTGTCACTCTTCACTTTCTTGCAATCAGGAGATATGTGGCCTTTCTCACCACAATTGTAGCATTTGACATTTGTGTAATCTCCTCTGTCAGACTTCCCTCTTTTGCCTTCAGATTTTCTAAAATTCTTCTTATCAGAACTTGCACCTTTCCTAGAAAACTTCTTTCCCTTCCTGCACTTCCTGCATGCAATCTTTGTGATTTCTTTCACCATAAGAGCACACAGCTTCATCATCTCTTCATCAGCATCCGTCTCAGGCAAGCTTTCAGATTCTGAGTCATCATCACTATCAGAACTTGATGACTCAGTATCAGACTTTGTGATGAGCGCTTTTCCCTTGCCTTTCCTTGAGGTAGCTGCCTTGGGGGATTCTTCTTCAGCCTTAAGAGCAACTGTCCTTGACTTTCCTCCTTTCCTCTTGCTTCTTTGTTCCATCTCAAGTTCATGAGTCTTGAGCATCCCATAAATTTCATCAAGAGTCATTTCATCAAGATTATAGTTGTCTCTTATAGTTGTTGCCTTCAAATTCCAGCTTTCAGGAAGAGCTAACAGGAATTTAAGGTTTGAATCTTCAAGATCATACTCCTTATCAACCAGTGACAAATCGTTCAATAGTTTGACAAATCTATCATATAAATCAGTCAATGACTCATTAGCCTTTGAGTCAAAGTGTTTATACTCTTGAGGGAGTATTGTCTTCCTGTTCTTCTTAATGGAATCAGTTCCCTGACACCTTGTTTCCAAGGCATCCCATATCTCCTTTGCATTCTTGCAGTTAATTACCCTATTTGACATTACATTATCAATGGCACTATGCAGTAAGTGTCGTACCTTAGCATCCTTAGCAATTGAAGCGATATATTCAGCAGCGTAGTCGCTCTTCTCCTTTGGTACTGACTTTGCTGCTTCACATGCAACTGCAACAGCGAGCTTGGTTGGTTTGTGATGCCCTTCATTGATTCTGTCAAGATATTCTGGATCAGTTGCTTCCAGAAACATGGTCATCCTCACCTTCCATACGGGATATTCAGATGGCTTCAGAATGGGAACTCTAATAGTCTCATATCGACTATGGATTTGTGTCTTTGGAGGTTCTTCAGTTTTGGTGGGCTTAGTTGGAGTTTCTACTTCAGACATGATTGTTTTTGGATCTTAAACTGTTTATGTGTTAACAGATAGGCTCTGATACCACTTGTTAGGTCACACACACTGTAGAGGGGGTGAATACAGTGTATAGCACAATCAAATCGAATTCTAATAACACAAGTAACAGAAAACAGACTTTATTCAAAGCAATAAACTCTGTTACAGTATGGAACTGTCCTCTCTCAGTGATGAACATATATCATGAGAGCTTCTAGGGTTACAATGAATAATATTCTCGATAATGATAACACTTATAGTGTAAACCCTATGTCTGTGTTTATATACTACACAGTTACAAGATAATCACTAATTGATATGGAATATAATTCTGCTTCCTAAAATATATCAATCAGATATCTTTTCTTCCAAGTATTCTATTCTTCATAGAATTCCTTCTTCATGCATATCTCTTCTTACGTTTGCCTCGATCTTATCTTCCTTCAATCAGCTGCCTTCCTTATCTGAATGTTTCCTTTAAGTCCTGATATTATCTCCTGATAAATATCTCCTGAACCTTAAGTACTGATGACTTAAGTTCTGACTTCAGTATAATGCTGATTTCAGTTAAGTACTGATTTGTCCTGTTTAAGTAAGATCTGAAAACTAAACATAAATCATATTAGTCATGACATTATCAAATATATCTAACAAGTTTTTAGCACATAAACGCAACTAAAACGTAAATTGAATTCTTAAAAAATCGAAACCCTCCGCAGGATCCATGCGAAAAATAATATTTAATTCGTAGTTCAGTATGTTTACCTTCAGAAGTTTTACGTTAATGGAAAGATGGAGGTCTTGAATGATCACCACGTAGCCTGTCGCTGGAACGATCTACGCCTTGAAGGTATCCACACGAATGATTGCCCGGAGGATGGGTGTGTACTAGCACATTCTTGAGGCCGCCTTCTTGCTCTCTCTATCTCTCTTCAAGTTCTAGGGTTTATGTTTTATCAAATAAAACGTGTAACCCTAATTCTATTAGAAAAAGATATTATATAGGTAAGAGCTAATGGGCCTCCAACCCTAAACTTAATTTTAGAGTTATTATTATTATTAAATTCGAAATTCTAATTATTGTATTATTAAGTCTCACTTAATTATCCAATAACTTAATTTCGCATTTAATATTAAATTCAAATTTCCTGTTTATTTAATTAATTAAGTCACACTTAATTAATAACAAATAATTCGAATTACTTACATTTAATTTAAATCCGAATTTAAATTAAATAATCCTCTAATCATTCTTTGTGCGACCCTTTAGGTTATTATTACGTTGGCAACAATTTTAAATCTAATTTTAAATCATAAACAATGAGCGGCATCTAGTAATACATCATTGTTACCCAAGTAATAATAATTAAATCGGTGATCGATTAAACCTTTTGTGTATAATGTACAATGTACTATAATCCTTTTAACCATATATTATAGATTAAACTCGAGGCATGTTATGTGTCATCATCTTCATAATTTAATCCAGGTTTCCTTGATCGATGAGTAGACTATCACATCAAATCAACATTTGAGCATGGCCATGCATTTTATAGTCTAACTCAAACATGAGGCCAATAATATCACTCCTAAAATAGGAGGGTCAAATCCTTTCTAGAACATTCATATTTCTCATATGATTCATAATATACCCAATATACACTTTTATCATCACCCGGTCAAAGGTAACTTTTAATGCAACCAAAGTATATTAATTCTCATATAGAAATAAAATGATTTCAAGTCTAAGGACCAATACATCATTATCACTATGAGAATTACTTATGACACAACAGACATGTAGAATCTCACATTGGGTCTTCCAGCACCATGTATATAATACATGTGCCTGTGTTTTGACTTTAGTATCACTATACCTATGATCAATGAGATGTGATCATCAGTCAACATTCACACTAGTCTTAATGCATTATTATTGTCCCTTAATAATAATACTCGACTAGGGATCTTTAGGAATATCGATACTATTCTCATAATCTCATTTCTAAGTCACGTACTTAGATATATAAAATTACATATCATATTCCAAGGACATTTATTAATCTAACATCTTATCGCAGAAAATAAAGATATAATAAATTACTAAGGAATAATCCATATAATCAGAATTAATAATCCAAATGTTTCATAATATAAACATAATAGTGTTGTCTCTAGGGCACAAACACTAACAGCTATGCCAATCAATTTCACCGAGGATGACTACAAGGATGCGATATCCATATTATCACTCTCTAATCATCAATCCAGTGATTGGGCATAACAAAATTTGGAAAGTGTTAGTAGAGACATGAAGTTCGATCAACAATCTTGTTAAGTATGAAATGCACAAAGAAGGGGGGTGAATGTGTATTTCTTGATTCTTATTAAAAACTTTGTGAATTTTTTTCAAGAACTCAAGTTAAATATTTTGGCTAACCAGAACTCAACAGGCTAAGTAATTTGTAGTGATAATCTATTAACTATAAAAGACACAGAAAGGCAATAATCAACACTTACTTGATCTTTTATTAAAAATCAAATAGGTTGTGTTAGATATTTAAGTTCTTGATATCTCGGAACTTAGCTTTAACTTATTGGGAGGCTATAAGAAAATCTAGACTGTTTTGTTACATCTGGAACAAAGGACCCGTGATATGCTTTATAGAACAACATGCACAGTTTGCATAGATTGCACTAAAATAGACTAACATATTTACTTGTAGAGAAGTCTCTTTACTTGTAGAGAAGTCTCTTTACTTGTAGAGAAGTCTCTTTACTTGTAGAAAAGTCATATTGACCTCTAGAGAAGTTGAGATATCGACAAGTCAATCTGGCATGGGAAGAAGTGGAGATATCGACAAGTCAATCTGGCATGTAGAGAAGTGGAGATATCGACAAGCCATCTACACATATAGAGAAGTGGAGATATTGACAAGCCATTATATATCTTGATTTGGACATCTCTATACAATATGAAGATCTCGATAACAACTTCAAGAATTACCAAAAAACATCAACCCTGAAGTTTAAATATTATCTATCAATAAACTATTTTATCATCAAAATTGAAAGTCTACAAATGCAGCTTAAGGAGTGCAATATCAAGGGCTAAGATGAACTGGACAAAGGAGGGTCACAGAACTAGAAGATTATGTTCAAAATAGAAATATACAAAAGGACTTTAGAAAATGTGTTGGTCTATTTTAGTATAATTTTTGTAAACTGTGAATGTTGATTTATAAAACATGTCATGGGTCTTAGTTCAAAAGTAACAAATATATCAAGGATTTCTTATATTCTCTCAAGAAGTATCCGAGTTCTTAAACATTTAAGAACACGGATTTGTAGCATAACATATTAACATATTTGGATTTAATATAAAGATCAAGTAAGTTTTAATAATTGGTTCCGTGTCTTTTACAATAAATTAATTATACTGTAAATATTACATAGTCTGTTAAGTTCAAGAGCAAGCCAAACACATAACTTGATTTTAAGCAAGAAAAATCAAGAATCACACAGTCACCCCCCTCTGTGTGCATTTCATACCTAACACCAGGCATTGATGCTAGTCAAATAGGCATTTGTAAGTCAGTATCCAAAATTCTATTTGGACAACCGAGTACAAAGAATCAGGTAAAGGTGAGCCTAAATATCACTAACTTTATATTGGATAAATTTAGGACCTACCTTTATCCTATGCCTGATATGAGGAGTAGTTTTGTTGCTATTGAAAATATGGCTCATATTCCTATACCAGTACAAATACAGGCACACCCACAAGAGCCTACCACAACTGAAACCATTCCTTCTAAACCCATAGATGATAGCAGACCAACTGCTTCATCCTCTCAAAAGGGTAGAGCTATTAAAAAAAGAAAACAGATAAACCTGGTTGTAATCAATGAGAGTGGAGATGACCAAAGTGAGGAATTGAGTCACTTGGTCAAGAAACCAAAGAAAAAGAAAATAAAGCTGGCCACTTATTTAACCATCTCTGCATATTTTAAAAAAGAAATAGTTGTAAACAAGGGTTTAAAATAGACTATGGGGGCATCTTCTCAACAAGATGTCACCATTGAACAAAGCACCCTCCCAAGTGCATCATGTAAAGAGTCTGCACCGCTTCTTGAGTACATTCAAGAAGGTGAAAAACGTTATGAGGATAGCACACACCATGAAGGCACATATATTGAGAATCCCTCTTCTACACAGGGGGAGTTTCCAACACTCAACTATGAGATCACTAATCTCATATCTGAAATTTCTTATTCTTTCAATGAAGGATTTGAATCTACCTCTCAAGTTCTGCCAAAATCTAGTGACACAGTTATTGAAACTGTGTTCACCAGTCAGAAATAACATTTAGATAGTGAGATGCCAAATGTTGAGTTCTACCTTGATAACACCATCACAAACACATGGGTTTCATCTATTTTTACTGAAGACCCAGTGTCAATATCTACACCTTCATGTACACAACAGCCTTCATAGGCTTTAAGGTTTGATGTTAGTACTCTTAAGGGGGATCTACTCAAATTCTCTATAATTCAATTAGAGGTTCCTCTTAAAGGGACAACTCCCCTCAAAATCCTAGCTGACATTGCTTTGATAATTGATACTAGGGTTTCAATTGCCAATGATCCACCAAATAAAGAGGCAAGTACTCAAGCACATTCAAAGGCCAGTTCTTTGCAAGAAGAACAAGGATTTGAAATCATGGTACATGACAGTAACCTGGCTAACTCTCCTCTAATTCAAATAGAGGATCACTTAAAAGGTGGTCAACACACTGTCACAAACATAGTTCACACTGTAAGTCCAACTGTAACCTCTGTCACATGTGTTCCATCCACCTCAACCATTCAACCACCAAACCCTAATCTTCCATCTACCTCTACACACATCCAAGACACACCATCTAGTCTTCTAGCCACATGGCTCAAGGACACCTAATCTCAACCCACATCTGTTAATGATATTCTTGTGGATCAGCTTGAAGGACTTGAAAACATAGCTCAATAATTGCTCACTTCTGACATGCCAAATCAGGATTATCAAGCTATTCTGCTATCATACAAGAAAGATCTTGAAGGTCAACATGCAAAGATAGTACGTGAAGCTCAACAAGATGACAATGTCGATGCTTGGCTGTCCAAAAATTTTAGCATTGATATGGAGGAAGCTTTGGCAAGATTTAGGGAGGATTATGTCACTATCTTAGGTAGCAATGCCAAGGTGCTTACTCCTCAGGAAATTTATGATATCATCACAGAGGTCTAAAAAGCATAACTCAAAGCCTTTCATTGTATTATTAAAGCTATAGAGAAGACTATGGATGGTCATCAGGGAAGTCTAAAAGAGATAATGAGGTCAAGAATTGGTGAGCTCCTCTCAGGTCAGATAGAGATCAAAACCAAGTTCAACAAATTTTCTGAGAAGTTGGCCACCTTCAATCTCACAGGAATATAAACCAGCATCAAGCAGCCGAGGGAGTCTTTTCTAGCACTATACACAGTTCTGCAGAGTCAAATATCTCATAATAATGATATAAAAGTCAAGCTAGACCAATTTTACAAGGCTAGATATGAGCCATCTGCTTTGATGATTGTGTAAATAAAGAGGGTGGTGCAGGAAAGTTTTGGTAGTGTAGTCTCTACCATCACACATTCTACTTCTTCAACACAACAAATATTTTTTGGAAGAAAATAGGTTTCTTTCAAACTCTCCAAGATCAATTGACTGAATTTTAAACTCACGTCTTGCCACTAAAGTCAAACAACTCACATCTCACGTTCAAAGTCAGCAAAATGACATCAAGTCATTGATAGACTCCCAGAATTATTTTCAAATGCAGACAAGTGTATTTCTGGGAGCTATCATGGGTGCACTCAAGATTCCCCTTCAAGAAACTCCACAACAAGTCAGGGCTCAAATATCTCAAATCCTTAATAAACGTGATAACAAGGCTAAGGGGGAGATGGAAGCTAAACTCAGATCTTTACATCAAGTAGAGGTTGGTATGGAAGAGAGACACAAGATGGCAGCTGAAAGTCCCTATTTCAACAAGGAGTTTGGTGAATTTATAGAATTTCTGAGAATCTCAGTGAACCACAACCATCATACATACAAGAGGACTCTTGAAAGAAACATAAATTTCTTGAGGGTGATTTTGGTCACCAAGGACATGCTAAGGGAGAAGATATTTGTTGTCAATATTAAGGACAATGGAGTTGAAAGGTATATGCAGGTCTCACTAGCATTTCTTAAATCTAGGAGAGCCTCAAAATTGGATATCTTTATCAATAAAGTCAGGGTGAGGATTCCAGAAGTTACTCAATTACTAAGGGAACTCAAAGCAGGGCAAGAAGGAGCTTTTCCTGAGGCCTATCTTAAACCTAGCAAGGGGGTGGCTTACATATGCCCAACTTCCAAGAAATGCATATATTTTCTGATTCTTAAGCATTGTGTCATGAAGAACAAAAAGCTGATGATGTTGATTGAGACAGGAATGAAGGTGAAGAAGATCAAACATGATGATTATTTGAAAATGATCACCATCTTGGGGATGTATATTCAAAATGCTGAGACCAGGCTACCTGTTGCTGTTATCAATGACAGAGATGATGACAATGATGATGATGATGAGCAAAAGAAATATGAAAATAAATCTTTTGGTTCAAATTCCAGTCAATCAAGCAAAAGTAGTGGGAAGAATAGCAAAGATGATAAGAAATGGAGGGATGATGATGGAGATAAGAAGAAGACAACAAAGATGGAAAAGACAACAAGAAAATACCAATAAGCCAAAAATCTACAACTCTATAAACCTTAATCCAAAATTCTTAAAGAATCAAAAACTCAAACCACTGAACTCACCAAGCCTAAACACCCCTACAAACTCACAACTAACTCTATACTAAATATACATGTCCTAGACAATCAAACATTTTTGAAAAAAACAACCAAACCTTCAACATTCAATCCACCAATCAAAACACACTTCAAGTCCATTAGAAGAAAATTGAAGAAGAGAAAGGTTGAAATGGGAGCATTATAGAATTGTTTTAGTCAATATGACTTTTTGCTAATCTTAGAAGAAATCTCATAAGATGATTACAATGAGCAACAAGTTGAATTCATAAACAAATTCTCTTCGGATAATTTGGGAGAGGTAAGAATCTACTTCAAAGATGACTCATTTAACCTGCTAAATAAAGAAATAATTAAAAATTACTTAATAGTGGAACTTGAAAGGGTGATTACTCTGATGAATAAGAATGACTCACACACAAAGTTGAGAAAGGTAGAAATGGCTACAAGGATGAAAGACAGAGAAGAAAAAAAAAAGCAAGGGAGAAGGCTGAAAGAGAAGATAGTGCTATTAGAAAGGCTAATGAGTTAAAAATGTTTGAGAAGAGATTAAATAAACTGAAAGCTAGAGGATTGAGCAAAGTTTTTGAAAATGGTGTGTTTCTAAATATCAACACTCTTAGATTTTCAAGATTCAAAATTCAATATCTTGACAGTTACTCTATAAATGAATGGCTAAAGTTTGTGGAAGCACTCAAAGGTACTGAGATAATTGAAGAACCAAAATATCTTGTAAGACTCAAGGACCTGTTTATATTTCATCCAGGTTATGAATATTTTAGTTGATTCTGTAAACTCAACTCTCATTATAAATGTTAAGTGACATTTATGTGTAAAAGATCAAACCTTGTATTTCTATTTATTTTTCAGTTTAACTTGGGATTAGTCTTGTTGTCAGGCATGAATTTGTGACAAGTGATCTTCTCACAAATTGGGGGAGATTATTGTGCAAGATATGCTTTGACATAACCAGACTAAGTCACTTTAATAATTCTAAGATTTAGTTGACTAGTAATTTTATGTAATCTGTAATGGTATTTCTTGAGTCTGTAAAATTATTTGAATAGACTAGACTGAAGTATTTTTCTGTAAATAGCAACAAGCTAGGAATAAATCTCTAGAAGAAGATCAAGCCTGATTATGACTCAGAATGAAGATGAACTGCTTGATCAAGAATAAAGTTATTGATAAAAAAATGTTCTAAGTCAAATATCAACAAGTCACAGATTAAGGAATGTCAAGAAGTATATCGAGAAGTCAGTTTGGCTTATAGAGAAGTCTCTTTACTTGTAGATTAGACTTTTTTTGTTGAGAACCCATAGAAAAGTGGAGATATCGACAAGTCAATTTGACATGTAGAGAAGTGAAGATATCGACAAGTTAATCTGGCATGTAGAGAAGTCGAGACATCGACAAGTCAAAATACATATAGAGAATTGGAGATATCGACAATTCAAAACACATGTAGAGAAATGGAGATATCTAAAAGTCAATTACACATGTAGGAAAGTGTAGATATCGACAAGTCATTTACACATGTAAAGAAGTGGAGATATCGACAAGTCATTCTGCATCTCGATATGAACATCTCTATACAATATGAAGATCTCGGTAACAGCTTCAAAAATTATAGAAAGCATCAATCCAAATGATTCAAGATTATATGTCAACAAATCAGTTTATCATCAAATTGGAAAGTCTACAAATGCAGTTTGGGAAGTGCAAGATCAAGGGCTAAGATGAACTGGACAAAGGAGTGTCACAAACCTAGACTATTATGTGTAGATTTGTAGCACTTAAAATAGAAATACACAAAAGGACTCTAGAAAATGTGTTAGTCAATTAAATGTAATTTCTGTAAATTGTGTATGTTGATCTATAAACATGTCACGGGTCCTTAGTTCAAAAGTAATAAACAGATATAAAATTTCTTGTATTCTTTCATCAAGAATCAAGAAGTAGCTGAGTTCTTAAACATTTAAGAACACTAATTTGTAGAATAACATATTTGATTTTAATATAAAGATCATGTAAGTTTGATAATTGGTTCTGTGTCTTTTATAGTATATTAATTGTAACGCCCTCCAGACCCGGGGTATAAGTCTGGGGGTTACTAGCTACTCACCAAACCTCTACAATCTGAATAACAATAATAATGAAATATATCTAAACCCCTTTAACACTAACCAAGATCTTTTTAGGCTGAAGTATGAAAATAAGAACCACTAACTACTTTATTACAAACCAACATCAAAATCTTACAAACTTTCTTTATTACAAACCATTGTCTAACCGGTTTTAAACTAGGTTTATCTTTTATTCAAACACACACACACACACTATCTGTCTACACTCCACCTGTTCGGGTAACTCAAAACTTTCTTCCTGGATTGGGATCAACACCTTGGGTATGAGAGGATCCCGTGGCTTGACCCGCTTCTTTACCACTCGAGTCCTGATGGGTTTCATATTTCCTTCTTAAATGAAAACAATTAGATGAATAATAACAAAAAGGGATGAGCCAAAAATTGCTCAACAAGTCCATAAAATATAAACAGTGTTAAAGCAGTTTAAATGAATCGGTAATCTGGGTACATCTGCAAAGATATAATCCCGCAAGAATAGAAAGAAGGCCATTACTGGCGAATACAAATGAACTAAACTGGACACAAGTTCGCACATATATCCTGCTGATCAGCCAGGATACAGTGCAGATCTATATCTCACTATATAGTTCAAGTCGGGTACCCAGGCTCTACGGCCCATCTCAAGGATACGGAAATGTTCCGGTCCTTCAAATTAAGAAAACTTAATCCCACACATCATCATCCAGTCCATGTGGTAGCAACCGGAATAATCGGTATGCATTGCTATATTCTAATCACCAGAATATACTAATATATATGTGTAACAATTGGAATATGAATAGAGAATTCAAAGGAAAAGAGAAATCAAGAATCGAAATGAAGTATGAACAAGAGAATAGTAATTGTGTATCAGTGTGTGAGAATAGGAACCAAAAGAGTGCAAGCGTGATATGAATCTGAAGAAATATCACTATTCTGAAATTAGAATAGGGGAAAAACTTGTCTTCTATGTGACTCACTTCAAGTATGTCACCTTCGTCTATCACCGGCTCAATCTGCCTCGCAGGCTTAGCTTCTGTTAGAGAAATAGACTGATTTGGTCATTTCGCTACTTCAATTGTGTCTCGAACCGACTTCACGTCATTCCTATTGTCTACCCATGCGCTTTATTATTGACTCATTTATTATTTATTAACAAGCAAAACTCGATTAACCACATAATACACATAAGCACATAAGCCACCTAATCATTTTTATAGTTAAAATAATTTTTAGAATTAAAATCGACTCGCTGTTCGCTTAACCGATCATTATCTGACTCGTTTCCTATTTTTCGGAATTTATTGGACTCGTCCTTGCGCGCGATTCGGCTTATAATAAGATAAATATCAAGGGTCACTAGTTTCTAGAAGAAATTAGGTTTTCATATTATTTTTAATGAAAATAATTCATTTTTCTGAGTCAAAGGGCTTTCGTTTCGCTCGAATCGGACTAACGGTCTAATTAATATCAATTAAATACAGATAATTCCATTTATTATTAAATATAAATCATTATTACTAATTATTAAACCCTAAAATAATTTTTAAATAATTATTTAAGAAAACTCAGAATTAAAATTGATTTTTCTATCATTTTTAGAATTAAAATGAATTTTTTATGATTTATTGAAAATTATTTGATTAATTATCAAAATAATTAATCATTTTTAAATAATTAATAAATAATAAATAATAAGGAAAATAATTAAATCTGATTTATAGAAAACCTTTAATAATTATTTATAATATAAATTAATTAATTAAATAATTGATTAATCAATTTATAAAATAAATAAAACTGATTTTATAATTAAAATAAAATAAAAATAAAATAATTTTCAAAAACAATTGTCAGAAATTACACTCTGACAATTTCAGATCAAAATCGGGTTTAAAAACCGGGTTTGAATCGGGTTATCAAGTACAATCCGGATCGGGATTGTAATAACCCCCCAAATTTTGAACTTTTTGTAACCCTTATGAATAGTGTTTTAGCTGAATGAGAAAATTTTTCATGCCACACTATGTAGGAGTTCTATTATGGATATTCTGAGATTTTATTAGTACTCTATATGGTATATAAGTGTACGTAAAGATCGTTAGAATCCAATTCCGAACACTTTGATTTTTCCCGGAAATCCACTAGATACAGAAAGAATTGAGTATAAGGTAACACGATAAAAAGGATTTAAATTAAAGGATTATAAGAGAGGATCATAAAAGAAATATAATGTATTGAGAAAGGTTAAGGGAACCTAAATAATAAGATCCCGGGTATGATCCCTCAAACGATAAATGAAAACGAAAGTTAAGCGAACCGTATAACAGATCAGCGGTCATTAGGCAAACAATTAAGAAGTTAATCAAAGAGATTAGAGGGGATGATGTCATCCAACCAATGAGAAGAGGACAAAGAGGGGAGGATGACATCACATGATGACATAAGCATGACATAGGGAGGAAGGAGATGTGGTTGAATTAGAACCACACAAAGTTCAAGGCTAAAAAGGTAATTAACCAAAACAAAAACAAAACTACATCCACCAAGCCAAAACAAATCATTTTCATCAAAACAAAAATTATATTTCTCTTCACCAAGAACTTGCTCTCGGCTTTTTACATTTTCAAAGGGAAGAATTTTCAAAATCCAAGGTCCAAGCTTCCTAAATTGGTAAGATAATTCTCTAGTATTCCTTATTCATAGTTATGGCTATATTATGAGTTTAAGCATCCATTTCATTCTCTATATTCTCCAAGAAACCAATGAAGAAGACAATGAATAGTGATTTCAAGGTTTTTAACTTGATTTTTCTTGTTTTTCCTTTAAGATCCAAGCATCCCTAAGACTCCTCAAGGCTTCCTAAGGCTTCCTAGCTACTCACACCACTTCAAGGAAGGTATATCATCTCCAAACCCTAGCTTTACTTTGTATATTAGGATGATTTTGGTTGTTATGGTATTAGAGTAGCTTAATGATTGTTGGTTTAGAGTTGGGTTGGAATGGTGGTGAATGAATTGTTGAAATCTTATGATTTGGTTAAAGAATGTAGTATAGTTTAAATTCAAGTTTAAGAATAAGTATAAATTGTTAATGTTGAGTGTTGGGGCTGTTATGATGTAGTTTGGATGGAGTTTTGATTGGGTTGTGAATTGGGGTTGAATTGTGGTGGATTTGGAATGGTATAAATTTGGGAAATCGCGTAAACATAGCCGTCGTAATGTCCGATTTACTTTAGACTGCTTTTGTTCATAACATTAGGACCTGAGAACTCCCTGCTAGATTTTGACCATTGCCATGATTAGATATTACATGTTACGAGCTTCGTTTTGATATGTGGTTCGTTTGATTCCGATGTACGGTTTAGGAGAAACGACCGTTTTAAGTAACGGCGTTTCGCGAACGAAACATTTCCCCTCGCCTTACTTTGAAACATAGGTTAAAGACCTTAAAGGGTTAATTAATGTATGAAACAATTATGTTAAGTGTGTTAGGCAGTTGGTAAGACACTCGCAAAGGAATCGCCTTAAAACTCGTAATGGTTAAATTATTAAAAATGGTGGAGCCGAGGGTACTCGAGTGACTTAAGAGAATCAGTAAGCGCAAAGCGAGCGTTAGAGTCTAATTTGGTTAAAGTATAGATTTACAAGTGACTTTGGTTTAATTCCAACTCACATGTTGTTTATAGGTTACCAGACTCGTCCCAAGCCATTAATCAACCCCAGTCGCTCAGGCAAATTTTCTATCCGTTATACTGTTGTTGTGATGTATACACTTGTATATGCATTATCTTATGATAGATGCATGATGGTTAAATTAGCAAATTCTTGCGATATATTGTAGCATGTGATATGGTACATATGCATGCCTGTTTCGTATTCTTGCTATATATATCTGTTGGTTCAGTTGATAATACCTATGCTAGAGAATAGCGGTAATTTGCATATACCCTTGGTATAGGGACCCAAAGGTGAAAACATTTTCTAAAACCGGGAGTCGAGGATCCCGAGTAGATTTTATATGTATATATTTTTATATATATATGGTTATAGTTTTCAAAACTATTAATCGAATAAGGTTTATTCGATAACTTTATCTTTATTTTATTATTTGAATATTACTTGAATATTCATCCGAGGGCTTACGAGTCCTTTATTTTATTTAATGAATATTATTTCGAATATTCATTCGAGGGCTTATGACTCAGTTTATATTATTAATGATTATTAATTGGATATTCATTTGAGGATGTATGACTCCTTTATTTTATTTAATGAATATTTTTTATAATATTCATTCGAGGTATTATGACTCCGCTTACTATTTATTAATATTCTTTATTTTATTAAAGAATAATGTTCGATAATCAAACTTACTTTTGATATTCAAATAAAGATATTACTTTCGTATAAGTATATCTTTGATTATTTACTATTCATTTCAAATAAGTTTTCCAACTTCTACCTCAATTATTCTTCATGGGAATATTATTTAAATAATAATATTCAGATATTTCTTTTTATTGAGACTGATTTACTTTATTAAATCAGCATTATTCCAAACACTCTTTAAAGTGTGTTCGAGTCTTTAAAATGATTTTCAAAAATTAGAGCAGATCCCAAAACTCATTTTTTTATATATTTAAGATCTTCCTTTTAAAAAGGGGATTTAAATACTCGCTCAAAACCGGAGGGATCCGGCTCTGTGGTGTGTTTTATATTCGCAACAAGGTTGCTGTCTTGATAAAAGAATTTTGATTACTTTCCCAACACTCGGGAAGTAAAATCCTTGGAACAAGTTAATCCATTAACAGGCATCACCTGGGAAATATCGGTGAGTTTTCCTTTCCAGCTAGATACGACTTCTTGGTGGAGTCGTATCAACAAGTTTCTACTTGGGGAAAGGGGGGACGAGCTTTACGTTTCAAAGTCATGGATTTCATCTGAACTAGGAGTGGCGTAAGTGTTCGAGTGGCTCCGGCCCAGCCTTATGATATTGGCCCAAATGGCCTGGAAGTTCCGCTAAGACGGTCCATTCCTTAGGAGTTCAGTGTTCGGTTGACAAGTAAGTCCGACAGGTTCTCCTCTACATGTAGAAAATGGTGGGGTTGTACTACAGCGACTGATCATCGTAAGTGGTCTTCCAGGCGCAGCAAACTCCCGTAATGAGTTCATCATCCAGTTGGATAATTCTGCAACACTACCCGTAGCATTTCGATCGAAAGGCTACGAATGGGTGGTTGCCGAAGCATTGACAGGGTCAAACAGTTTTATTGGTGTATCCATTGAATGAAGTATCTCGTAACTTCATTTCTTTTCAAAATATTTCAAAGATCAAATATATTCAAGTTTTATTTGTGGTCTCATCTATGGGATGACCTCGTGAATCTTATTATACTTTGAACAGTAGTAGTTCAAGTAGATTTCTAAAAATGGTATAAGTACAGTGAAGTAATTGGTAACTTCATCTTCCTTAAAACTTATATCCAGTAAGTAATTACCTTACACATGATAAAGGATTCTAGTAAGTATCCATTTAGATACTTGTATTATTGTTATCACTATATATTATCTTGCGAGCTGTAAGGCTCACTCTTGCTTTATTTCTTCATCACACAACAACAGTTAGGAAAGATGGCCAGACTCCAGCAGACCCAGCGCAAGCACGTGGGAAGCGTCCCGCGTCTTCCCGTTGATGTTGTAGCTGCTATAGCTGCAGAGGTAGATCTATTGGTAGCTCAGGCATTCTACTTTTGAGAATCAATTATGTATAATTATAACTTGTGGCAGATAATGACAATTAACTGTAAATTTATCAAGTAATCATTTTAGGGTTGTAATAACTTTTAATTGTGGATTCAAGGACTTGTACTTATTTCAATTTCATCTCTGAGACTATAACGGGTTGTGGTGTGTGTTAGTGTGGGGTCACAGCATAAGGTTATTTATTATTAATTAAGTGAAGTGATATTGTGGAAAGAAAGACCGTGACGACCCAGATTCCTGACCCCGGATCTGGGGGTGTTACAGGGATGAACTGGCCGGAAAATTTCCAGAATCCGGCGAGTTCCCCGGACTCTGGCCATGTTCCGATAAGCCTCAAATCTTCACCATTTGAGGTGATTTTGAGTCATTTTTATTGCAAATTACACCAACAATTCAGTCCAACAATCTGTTCATCAAAATCATCCCTGCAACAATTTCTCTGGCCAAAATCGATTGAACACCGGCCAAAATCCTATCTTTCGATTCTGTACATAAAAATCTATGTTCTATAATTCAAATCAAAGCCTATGAACTGTATAATCAAACCCCTAACATCACAAGAACCAAATATTCACAGAAATCATGAAGCTATGATTTGAAAATTAAGCATAAACCCTAATAATCGTGAATCACTATCCAGGATTCGTTTGTACAATTAAACACCATGAATTGACTATAAATCATCTAACAAAGCGATATCAATCATCAAAACATCATAATAACCCTAGAATCAAAAGCCCTAATTCGAACATGAACCCTAGAAATCAAAAATCAAAAACTACGAATTAAAACATGAAATTGATGCTAGAAACAGAAAGAATAGATCGAAACCTTCGATTTGAGTACTTGAATCACACTATTTGGTGCAGAAATCAGCTTGAAATCACGGCTTGAATTCTTGACCCGAACTGGTTCTTCCCAACCCGATTTCAGAGAATTTTTTGATTTTTCATAATTTTAATTAATTAATTAATAATAATTAGGCTATTTATAGTATTAAAATTAATACTCCTAATTAAAATTAAGGCCCTAATTCTACATCTTTCAAAACTAATAGGCCCCTAATTTTATAATTTTTGAGTATTAAAATTTAATTTATAAATATTTTATATATACAATATATATGCCAAAATTTCCCAAAAATTGTGAATAATGCAAAAATACAAAGAAATGTTATAAATGAAAGTCCTATAATTTTATAAAAATAAAAATATGATTTTTGTGGGGGTTTTAACACCCAAAGGGGCCCGGAAAAGTCATTTTTTGCGAAACGAGAAAATTTATAAAATACCTAGATGTTCAGAATAATGCGATGGTACAAGCCGGTTGATGGAAAATAAGGCTCATTGTTTTATTTGAAATATCAGCTATAAAATCATGATTCGGGTCGTATAACTTTTGATTTGAAACCTACAAATGCAAAATAAAATATCTGAAAATACCCTAAAAATACCTGAACGATACTGAATGCACGTAACACATAGCAATTAGGGTTTTACAGCTAATTACATATAAACGACATACTAACACACATAATTTATTATAATTATGATATAATACAGACGTAATTTTCCCAGACGTTACATCCTTCCCCCTTAATAGGATTCTGTCCTCAGAATCTCGCTAAGAAAACAAATGAGAATATTTCTCTAACATCTCACTCTCAAGTTCCCAGGTTGATTCTTCAATCATAGGATTTGTCCACAAAACTCGCACTAAAGATACAGACTTATTCCTCAACACTTTCTCTTGCCGATCTAAAATTCTTACCGGCTGTTCTACAAAAGATAAATCAGGTTGGATATCTACCGGTTCGTATTTTATTACATGCCTAGCTAGAATCAGAATTATATCGCTTAAGCATTGACACGTGAAACAAATTGTGAATATGTTGCATATGAGGCGGTAAGGCTAACTCGTAAGAAACTTTTCCCACTTTCTTCAAGATTTCAAATGGTCCGACGTATCGCGGCTTCAATTTACCCTTGTTGCCAAATATGGTCAATCCTTTCCTATGGTGATATTTTGAGTAGCACGTGTTCTCCTTCTTGGTAGTCCATACCCTTCCTAACTTGATCTGCATATTTGCGTTGCCGATTTTGCGCTGCATCTAGTCATTTCCGAATAAGTTATATCTTTTCTTTAGTCTGTTGAATTAATTCTTGACCCAAAATCTTGCGTTCCCCAACTTCATCCCAATACACCGATGATCTGTATTTTCTTCCGTATAAAGCTTCGTAAGGCGACATTCCAATGCTTGCATGATAGCTGTTGTTGTAAGAAAATTCAACTAAAGGTAAATGTTCATCCCAATTGCCCTCGAAATCAATCGCACAAACTCGCAGCATGTCTTCGATTGTATGAATAGTTCTCTCACTTTGCCCATCAGTTTGCGGATGATAAGCGGTACTCATATTTAATTTGGTTCCAAGACATTCCTGAAATTGTCTCCAAAATCTTGAATTAAATCGGGGATCTCGATCAGACACATAGATAATGGAACTCCATGTCGCATCACAATTTCCTTGAGATATAAGTGCACTAGCTTGTCGAGTGAAAATATTTCATTAATTGGTAGAAAATGTGCCGACTTTTAGTTCTTAGAAGTCCTACCACAAAATCCAGTGCTAAATGTTCCCATTTCCACTCCGGAATATCCAATGGTTGCAGTAATCTACTTGGACGTTGATGTTCCGCTTTAACTCATTGGCATGTGTAGCATTTACTCACCCATTCTGCTATCTCCTTCTTCATATTTGGCCACCAAAAATTTTCCTTCAGATCGCGGTACATTTTTGTACTTCCCAGATGAATGGAGTATTTCAAACTATGCGCATCTCGTAATATCTTTTCTTTAGCTCGGCCACATTAGGGATCCAGACTCTTGATGCAAAGCGTAGAATTCCTTCGTTATCCTTCTGGGTTGTGATTTCTTCTCCCGTTAAGTCCTCATCTTGACTCATCACTTCTTCTTGACATCGTTGAATCTTTTCTAATAATGCTGGTTGAAAAGTCATCGCGTAGATAGCTTCAGTAGATTCATTGGGAACAAGAATCTCAATTTCCAACTTGTCAAATTCCTTGGCTAATTCTTCACATGAAATTAACAAATTTAATCTTTCTTTCCTGCTCAGCGCACCTGCCACAACGTTTGCTTTCCCTGGATGATAACTGATCGTAATATTGTAATCTTCAATCAATTCCAGCCATCGACGTTGCCTCATGTTAAGTTCCTTTTGCGTAAAGATGTACTTCAAACTTTTGTGATCCGTGTAGATTTCGCATTTTTCACCATATATATAGTGTCTCCAAAGCTTCAATGCAAATACGATCGCTGCTAATTCCAGATCATGTGTAGGATACTTCTGTTCATGAGGTTTTAATTGTCTCGAGGCATATGCAATAACGTTACTGTGTTGCATCAGTACACATCCTAATCCGCGGTATGAAGCGTCGCTGTAAATGATAAAATTTCCATGCTCGTCTGGCAATACAAGTACCGGTGCGGTTACTAACCGATTCTTCAGTTCCTGAAAACTTCCTTCACATTTGACATCCCATATGAACCTTTCACTTTTTCGAGTCAACTTGGTCAATGGAGTTGCTATCTTCGCAAAATCCTTGACAAATCTTCTATAGTATCCTGCCAATCCCAAGTAACTTCGAACTTCGGTTGGTGTCTTTGGTCTTTCCCAGTTCAACACAGCTTAAATCTTTGCTGGGTCAACTTGAATACCTTCTTGCTAATGATATGTCCTAAAAATTGTACTTCTTTCAACCAGAATTCGCATTTTGAGAACTTCGCGTATAGTTGCTCATTCCTCAGAATTTCTAAAGCAATCCTCAAATGTTCGGCATGCTCTTCTTCAATCTTCGAGTAAATCAAGATGTTATCAATAAATATAATCATGAATTTATCCAAATACCTCTTGAATACCTTGTTCATCAAGTCCATGAATGCTGCTTGGCGCGTTGGTCAAACCGAATGCCATTACAAGAAACTCATAATGTCCGTATCTAGTACGAAAAGCAGTCTTGGGGATATCTTCAGCTTTTTTTTCAATTGGTGATAGCCCGATCTCAAATCTATCTTCGAAAACCATGCGGCTCCTTTTAGCTGATCAAACAAATCATCGATTCTCGGTAAATGATATTTATTCTTGATAGTGAGCTTATTTAATTCTCGATAATCAATGCATAGTCGTATGCTGCCACCTTTCTTCTTTACGAACAATACCGGTGCACCCCATGGGATACACTGGGTCTTATGACTCCTCGATCTAGAAGATCTTGCAATTGCATTGACAATTCTTTCATCTCGAATGGTGTCATTCGATACAGAGTTTTCGAAATTGGTTATGTACCTAGCGCTAAATTAATCGTAAATTCAATTTCTCGGTCTGGCGGTAACCCTGGAAGCTCGTCTGGAAAGACATCAAGAAATTCACACACAACTGGAATATCTTTTATTTTAGGTCTCCCCTTCTCGGTATTTAACACGTATGCTATATACATTTCACATCCCTGTCGAAGCAATCGTTGGGTCTGCATTACTGTCAGAAATTTCTTCCGCTGTTTTTCGCCTTTGAACATTAGCGTTGCATTTTCCGCAGTTCACAATTTTACTTTCTTGTTCGCGCAATCGATCTGAGCATTATGACAAGCTAACCAATTCATTCCAAAAATAACGTCAAATTCTCCTACTTTAAAAGGAATCAGATCTACGGAGAAATGGTGTCCGGCTATTTCGATATTGTACGCAGGACATACTCGATCTACCAGAACTTGGTCGTTATTCGCTAATTTTATAATTAACGTCTCGCCCAACCATTCAATTTCACAATGTAACTTATTAAAGAATTCTTCAGAAGTAAAAGATCGTGTAGCTCTAGAATCAATTAATACTTTTGAATTTACTGAATTCACCAAAAGCGTACCTGCAATTACACTAGGACTCTGCACGGCTTCTTTCATTGTCATGTTAAAAGTCCTTGCTCTGGGCTGATTAGGCGGTGGTGGAGGAGGTAATGCCAACACTTTAGGAATACTAACTGTCATTGTTGGTCCTCTATGATCCCTAGCGATATGTCCTTTCTTCCCACACTAGAAGCAAGCAGCTTCTATCTTTCCCGCTGGACATCCGTTGGAGTAGTGCCCTTTCTGTCTATATCTGTAGCATGTCACATTTGCCTTGATACAGACGCCAGTATGTTTTTTCCCACATATCTTGCAGTACGACACTGGGACTCTAACAATTCCCTGTTGGATGGAAGCTTGGAAATGATTACCTATTTTCTGGATACCTTGTCCTATCCTTTTAAAATTCATATTTGTCCGGGCTTGAAATACCGGCTTCCTGCTGGAGCAATTTTGGAAACTTCCCTGTCCTCTTTCATTTTGGGATCTTTCCCTTTCTCCCTCAATAATTAGGGCTTTCTGGACCACGGTGGTATAAGTCGTTAGTTCAAAAACTGCAACTTGACCGCGAATCCACGGTCGTAATCCTTCTTGAAATCTTTGGACTCCTTTTTCCTCAGTATTAACTTATTCTGGAACAAATCTAGCTAACTCAGTAAACTTGGCTTCATAATCTATTACGGACATACTTCCTTGCTTCAATTCCAAAAACTTGATCTGCATCTGATTCTTCACGTAGTGGGGAAAATGTTTCTCTAAAAACAGCTCTTTAAACCTATCCCAGGTTACAACGTCTTCACCTTCTAAAGCCTTTCTAGATTCCCACCAATAATTTGCTTCTCCTTTCAACAGGTAACTAGCAAAATCAGTCTTCTGGTCTTCACCTACCTTCACGAGTGCAAATGTTTTCTCTATTTCTTTCAACCAAGTGGTAGCCTTAATAGGATCTGTGGTTTCCTCAAATTCTGGTGGTTTAACCGACTGAAACTGCTTGAAAGTAACAATAGGTATAGCTGGTGGTATCTGGGGTTCAGGACGCGGTGGCTGTTGTAACATTTGTTGTTGAATCTACTATTGTTGTTGCTGCATCTGTTCTTGCATCATTACCATATGTTGTTGCATCAGATGGAACATTTGGGTCATGATATCATTGGTTTATTCTTCGGAGTTGCTGTTGGAGGTCTCGATTCTAGTCTTTCTCTTTGGTGCCATTTTCTGATAATAAAGCAAGTGATTTCTTTTTAACAGTTTATTAAACAATTGACAGTAAGTAGAAAAACAGTTGGCTTAGTATAGAAACAGAAAATTTAAATAGTTAAATAAAATGATTGTTCTTTTCTCTTCTCTCTTTCTTTTTTTTTCTACAGAATTTAAAGTACGAAAAGCTGTAAAACAATAAAGTAAAGGTAAATGCTGTAAAACTGTAAAGACTGAAATTTAAATAAAAGAAAATTTGAAAAAAAAAATCATTTTATATATCTAACACCAGCCTCAGGTGTGAATGCTTGATATACAAATAGTCTCGCTCAAGTGGTCATGGTTGCTGCTATAAGTTAGGCTACTACTACACGCATACACTACTACCCATACTATACTAGCTGCATCTATGTACATCAGTCACCTACACTACATCAGTCTCCGGTAGTCGGAACCTCAAAACCCCAGCGGTATACGCCTCAACTTGTCTCGAAGTACCTGAACCACTGTCTGTGCTAGACGAAAAACTCTATAAAACTCCATAAAGGAAGGCGGCCCGTCATATGTCAGAGCATCTAACTCGAATGTAGCACTCATCAGGGTAGACTGTAACCTCTGTCTCATCATATAATTTGGCTGTAGTGCGGCTAATGGTCCCCGGTCTTTCTAATCAAACAAATGCATTATCTTTCTACACTGAGCTCTCCAGTACTCGACGTCCTCTCTCACAACACTATAGTCATGATACGGTACCATGTACAGCTGTGCAACATGACCTACTGACTCCTGTGACTGAACCCTCTGCATCCCTACAACACCCTGTTGTGGTACTCCCAACTGTAACTCAACCTCATGCTCACCCATACCCTCAACTGGAACCATCTGGAATATCTCTGGCTCTGGAGCATGTACCGGAATAGGAGGTAACACCGCTGGTGGTGGAAGCTCTGGCTCAATCCCTGGCATAAACTGATGCTCTACTAGAAGTGGAGGTGAAGCATCGGCTCAAAGAACTCTAGTGGATCAAACATCTCTACTGGATCAGGAATCAAATCTGGCACTGGTGGTGCTGGTTCCTGGGGAAATGGTGGAGAAGGTGGAAGAGGTGGAAACATATACTCAGACACTGGTGGAACAACTGGTGCAACTGGTCCTGTAACTTTCCTCTCAGATGAACCTGAATAACCTGACGACGCCATCTGATAATATACCAAAGAAAGAAGAAAGGTCTCTAAGTAGTCCTAAAACTTATACCTTCCTAGTCTAAACTTATCTAAATACTAACACTACTCTTCCTAGTTGACTATTCCTATCCTATGTGATCTCCCTATCTTATCCTAACCCTAATGTTCTTGTTTTCAGGGACCAAACCTACAGCTCTGATGCCAAACCTGTAACGCCCTCCAGACCCGTGGTATAAGTCTGGGGGTTACTAGCTACTCACCAAACTTGTACAATCAGAATAACAATAATAATGAAATATATCTAAACCCCTTTAACACTAACCAGGATCTTTTTAGGTTGAAGTATGAAAACAAGAACCACTAACTTACTTTATTACAAACCAACTTCAAAATCTTACCAACTCTCTTTATTACAAACCATTGTCTAACCGGTTTTAAACAAGGTTTATCTTTTATTCAAACACACACACTATATGTCTACACTCCACATGTTTGGGTAACTCAAAACTTTCTTCCTGGATTGGGATCAACACCTTGGGTATGAGAGGATCCTGAGGCTTGACCCGCTTCTTTACCACTCGAGTCTTGATGGGTTTCATATTCCTTCTTAACTGAAAACAATAAGGTGAATAACAAAAAAAAGGGGTGAGCCAAAAATTGCTCAACAAGTCCGCAAAATATAAACAGTGTTAAAGCAGTTCAAATGAATCGGTAATATGGGTACATCTGCAAAGATATAACCCCGCAAGAATAGAAAGAAGGCCATTACTGACGAATACAAATGAACTATACTGGACACAAGTTCGCACCTATATCCTGCTGATCAGCCAGGATAGAGTGCAGATCTATATCTCACTATATAGATCTAGTCGGGTACCTAGGCTCTATGGCCCATCTCAAGGATACGGAAATGTTCCGGTCCTTCGGATTAAGAAAACCTAATCCCACATATCATTCTAATCACCAGAATATACCAATATATATGTGTAACAATTGGAATATGAATAGAGAATTCAAAGGAAAAGAGAAATCAAGAATCGAAATAAAGTATGAACAAGAGAATAGCAATTGTGTATCAGTGTTTGAGAATAGGAACCAAAAGAGTGCAAGCGTGATATGAATCTGAAGAAATATCACTATTCTGAAATTAGAATAGGGGAAAAACTTGCGTTCTACGCGACTCACTTCAAGTATGTCACCTTCTTCTATCACCGGCTCAATCTGCCTCGCTGGCTTAGCTTCTGTTAGAGAAATAGACTGATTTAGTCATTTCGTACTTTAATTGTGTCTCGAACCGACTTCACGTCATTCATATTGTCTACCCATGGGCTTTATTATTGACTCATTTATTATTTATTAACAAGCAAAACTCGATTAACCACATAATACACATAAGCACAAAAGACACATAATCATTTTTATAGTTAAAATAATTTTTAGAATCAAAATTGACTCGCTGTTCGCTTAACCGATCATTATCTGACTCGTTTCCTTATTTTCGGAATTTATTGGACTCGTCCCTGCACGCGATTCGGCTTATAATCAGATAAATATCAAGGGTCACTAGTTTCTAGAAGAAATGAGGTTTTAATATTATTTTTAATGAAAATAATTCATTTTTCTAAGTCAAAGGGCTTTCGTTTCGCTCGAATCGGACTAACGGTCTAATTAATATCAATTAAATATAGATAATCCAATTTATTATTCAATATAAATAATTATTACTAATTATTAAACCCTAAAATAATTTTTAAATAATTATTTAAGAAAAATAAAAATTAAAAAGGATTTTTCTATAATTTTTGGAATTAAAATTAATTAATTATGATTTATTGAAAATTACTTAATTAATTATCAAAATAATTAATTATTTTTAAATAATTCATAAATAATAAATAATTAGGAAAATAATTAAATCTGATTTTTAGAAAATATTTTATAATTATTTATAATATAAATCAATTAATTTAATAATTAATTAATCAATTTATAAAATAAATAAAACTGATTTTATAATTAAAATAAATAAAAATAAAATAATTTTCAGAAACAATTGTCAGAAATTACACTCTGACAATTTCAGATCAAAACCGGGTTTAAAAACCGGGTTGGAATCGGGTTATCAGGAACAATCCGGGTCGGGATGAACTGGCCGGAAAATTTCCAGAATCCGGCGAGTTCCCCGGACTCTGGCCATGTTCCGATAAGCCTCAAATCTTCACCGTTTAAGGTGATATTTAATGGGTTCTCATTTCAAATTACACCAACAATTCAGTCCAACAATCTGTTCATCAAAATCATCCCTGAAACAATTTCTCCGGCCAAAATCGATTGAACACCGGCCAAACTCCAGCCAAAATCCTATCTTTCAATTATGTGCATAAAAATCTATGTTCTATAGTTCAAATCAAATCCTATGAACTGTATAATCAAACCCTTAACATCACAAGAACCAAATATTCACAGAAATCACGAAGCTATGATTTGAAAATTAAGCATAAACCCTAATAATCGTGAATCACTATCTAGGAATCGTTTGTTCAATTAAACACCATGAATCGACTGTAAATCATCTAACAAAGCTATATCAATCATCAAAACATCATAATAACCCTAGAATCAAAAAGCCCTAATTCGAACATGAACCCTAGAAATTCGAAAATCAAAAACTACGAATTAAAACATGAAATTGATGCTAAACAGAAAGAACAGATCGAAACCTTCGATTTGAGTACTTGAATCACACGATTTGGTGCAGAAATCAGCTTGAAATCACGGCTTGAATTCTTTACCCGAACTGGTACTTGCCGACCCGATTTCAGAGAATTTTATGATTTTTCAGAATTTTAGTTAATTAATTAATAATAATTAGGTTATTTATAGTAGTAAAATTAATACTCCTAATTAAAATTAAGGCCCTAATTCTACATCTTTTAAAATTAATAGGCCCCTAATCTTACAATATATATGCCAAAATTTCCTAGAAATTGTGAATAATACAAAAATACAAAGAAATGATATAAATGAAAGTCTTTTAATTTTATAAAAATAAAAATATGATTTTTGTGGGGTTTTTAACACCCAACGGGGCCCGGAAAAGTCATTTTTCGCGAAACGAGAACATTTATAAAATACCTAGATGTTCAGAATAATGCGATGGTACAAGCCGTTTGATGAAAAATAAGGCCCATTATTTTGTTTGAAATATCAGCTATAAAATCATGATTCAGGTCGTATAACTTTTGATATGAAAGCTATAAATGCAAAATAAAATATCTGAAAAATACCCTGAAAATATCTGGACAATACAGAATGCACGTAACACATAGCAATTAGGGTTTTACAGCTAATTACATATAAATGAAACACTAACACACATAATTTATTATAATTATGATATAATACAAACATAATTTTCCCAGACGTTACATTAATTATCACTGCAAATATTACATAATATGTTAAGTTCAAGAGCAAGTCAAACACATAAATTGATTTTAAGCAAGAAAAATCAAGAATCACACATTCACCCAGTGTGCATTTCATATCTAACATGATCTATGGCCCATTAGTCTAATGCAATTTCAATAACCTAATTTTAGTTAAATTTCAATCTTTTATTATTATATTTTATTATTCCTATTATTATCATAATTCTAAAAATTATGAAATTTTATAGATATAAATAGTTAGATTAATCAACATTCTTTATTTAAAATTTTAAATTGGCGAACAATGTCTATATTATTGTTTGCTTGGTGTAAAAAGTAAAAGTGAATATATTAATTGTATTATTGCTAATTAATTTAAATAAATTATCTTCGCCCGTGATTATCATCCATCTAGTATAATTAATAATTGTACATACTTTTTTAAAATAACAATATTATAATAATAATAATAATAATAATAATAATAATAATAATAATAATAATAATAATAATAATAGAATCTACACTTTCACTTTACAAACTAGTTTTTTCCCATTCCATGATTTTTCATCCAACCAAATATTATTTTTTTTGGTTAGGCGGATCATGTATCTTTTCTTCTGCCAAGTCTTTTTTGGCTGAGTGACAAAAATAACCCATTTTGGGTAGTAGAATGATAAAATTAACCGTTTTAAAAAAAAGTGGCCAATTTTAGCCGATGGGATACGCATATGACGGTGAAGTAATATTTGATACGCATTGTATGATGGAGTAATATTTTAGCATTTTGTAATTGCGTATTGCAAATTGCAATCATGTATCTGCCAACTAACCATATTCTTCCACGTGTACTTCAATGCTATCACTTCCCCTCTTCCCCTCCGGTTTGGACTACGATGCACACGAGTTGGTAGGTAATCAGAATACGCATTTCACGTTTATGTAATTGATTGGCCATTATTACTCAACAATTTGACAGTGGTTATTTTTGTTTAATAACTTTAAAAGAGGCTATTTATGTCATTTTTTCTTCTTTTTTTGCCTTCCCAAACAACTCTTTTTACCAGCATCGTTTTGCACTAACCAGCGTGTGATACGGAGACAAGCTAGAAGCCTAGCACCAGATAATTATCTTATTTAGGAATATCAAAAAAAATAATCTAAGTAAAACACCTCACAATAGGTTTAACACACCTCACAATGACAACCGAGTTTCCCTCTGGCAATGCATTTGATAAACCTTTAAAATCCCTCACAACATCATGTAGCAGTTTGGAAATTTGTATTATAGCTGCTACATGGAATACTGCTGATTGAATTACCCTTCCTTCTATGACTAATCCCTTGAGGAGGAACTCAGATTTCGGAGGTTTGGCAACATCATCCGAGATTTCGCCACTCCAACTTGTGCGCCTAAATCAATAGCATGTCTCAGTCACAAACAAATTAGTGCCAACGAGTGTATATGAACATTTTTCTTAAACCTGACTATTGATTGTTATTAGTAACCAAAAACCAAGAGTGAAGTTGTTACTTAATAAGCACAAATTATTTCCCCTACGAAACTAAAATTATGAAAAACTTACAATTCCCCTACGATTGCACAAACATTTATTAGTAAACACTTATTGCACAACATTTTGTTTTTTCTTCAAACCTTTCTTCGCAATAATGCAGCTATTCATTTCCATCGCAGCAACAATTTGGTCAGGCTGAGATAACACGTCAGTAACTGACTATGCAATAATACTCAAAACCCAAATCCAAGCCATTACGTTTAAATAGTTTAATGTAACCATCAAATTACAACCAGTGTGTCCCTTATGGACAAAACTGGTTATTGTTCCTTTAAGAGTAAATAACAGGAGTGTCGCTATAGTATACACGTATTTCCAAAAAGTTGACCGAATTTTCAAATTCACATAAAAGTGGCTGAATTTCTTGTATGGCTTTTAAAAACGCGTCTGCCGTCAAATTACCCTAACGGTTCTGATGGAGCGTAGGGTAAAATTGGATTTTTATATTTATAATATGTTATTCCCTTAAGCAACTGTAGAGGGTGGGTGAATACAGTTAATACAATCTATTCGACAAAGCTTCAACAGAATCAACAGTTTTTATATTAACTGATAAAAACTTATTACAAATATACCCTCTCGACAGGATGAACAATTATCCTTGAGAGCTGCTAGGTTATGCGAAAGATATAAATATGTCGTAATGCATATAGCATGAACTTAATATGTGCTTTATATAGAGCACAACTACAAATTTATAAGGAATCATATTCTATTAACAACAAGGAAACCTATACAATTGCTTCTGAGATAAAGTCCTTTACCACCTTGAGTTCCTGTTTCCTTTTCCTCATCGAAGATCAACTGATGTGACAAATACTGATTTCATTATCCGTTGACATCATCAACCGTCGAAATCATCATCTATTGATATCCTACCATCCGTTGATATCTCATCATCTGTTGATGTCATCAGCATCCGTTGATATATAAGTTCTGAAGTGAACTTCTGATAGTTTCTGTTTGATATCATCAATTGCTCCTAACAATCTCCCCCAACTTGTTCATTATGGAAATATGGACAAGTTCCAATTGATGATGTCAAAACTATCTAAATGCAGGAATTAAGTATGCATATTCAATCTTGCTTCAGTGAATATCAGATTTTACTCTTCATCCTGAACTGCTTCTTTAACTTGAGCAATGTCAGAGGTTAATTCCACTACCTGAGCTCGGAATGCTTCCAGAAATCTTCCTTTTTTGACAAGCTTGGATGATTTCTTCTTCTTCACATTTTTCTTTAGTATCATGAGCTTGAACTACTATATAGATTGGATCTATCATAGTTTGAGATTTAGATTCCTTAGATACTGACTTCTTCTTTGTAATAACTTTGACTTTAGGCTTTGAAATCTTTGACTTTTCTTCCATCTTCTCTTTTCCTTTAAGCTTCCTATCAGCTGATCCAAGAACTTATGATCTGAGAGATCTTTCATCTTCAGCCTGACTGATTTCACTTATAAATTTCAGAGTTTGAAGATATTGACTTGCTTCAGCACCATCTTCTCTCTCCAGAATACCTTGGTCTTTATCAGCAATAGTTATGACTTGTGAAGATTGTTGCATTTTAGTAGTGACAGTCAAATCTTCAACTCTTCTTTCATTCCTCTTACTTTCTCCTCCTTGTCTAGACTGAAATCTAGTGATTTCTTTTGATGAACCATTAACTCCAACTAGCTCTTCACCTCTTCTCCTTTTATTTTCCTTTCGTTCCCCCTTATTACCTCCATCAGGATTTTCATCATCGGTACTTGTGAATGTCAGCTGCTTTCATTTAGATTTAACAATTTTCTCCTCCTTTTTGGCATCATCACCAAGAAGTAGAGAAAGAATCAGCTCCATTGAATTATGTACTTTTGTAAGTTGATCAGATATTTGAGCTTGATTAGCTTCCAATTAAGATTGACTGGCTTCAATTGCAGTTTGTCTGGAAACTATTGTTGAAATTTTTTTCTGAATTTTCTGATGAGTAAGCAGTTTTGAAGAAATTAATGATTCTTCGATCTGACTGATTGGAGTAGTAGTTGCTTCATGAGTTGTGTGTAAGGATCTGACAACTAAAGTTGATGCTTTCAGATGATTCAACACATCGGGATTTGTAATCTTCTATTCTGCTATTTCCAGATGTTCAACAGCTTGTGTTCTGGAAATGGGATATATATCATCTTTCCAATGAGCATTCCAGATATTATCAGAATAATCATGCTTCTTCTTAGCATCTAAATCTTTCATTTTCTGTTGTCTCTCAAGCATAGGCATATCTTCAGGAAAGAAAATATCATTCTCAAGATCTAAAATAACATTAGATACATGAGTTTCTTTACCATCATTAGATTCTTCAATAGCATCCGGATCTTACACTAATTGCTGAACTTTATCACCAGCTTCAGCATGTAGAATAAATGAGAAATTGGTGCAGTATATGATCCAGTAGATTCAGAAGCTTCCACACCTTCAACAGTTAACTCCACATCTTCAAGTATTGTAGATAAATGAATTGGAGCTTCAAGATGAACTTCCAGGAGCTCATTTCCTGTAGAATGCTGTGGTGATTCTGAAATAGATGAAACTTTATGAATGGACTGTTGTGCTACTACATCTTCAGCAACAACATGGATTTCCTAAGGTGATGGAAAAGTAGAGTAAATGGACTATTTTTCAATAAAAACAGTGATTATCTCAGTGGTGGAATAGTAGAATGTATGGACTGCAAGAAAGTATCAGTACTTAGACTTGGAGAGAGATTAATAGCCTTTGGTACATCAGAGTTTTCCTGAGATTCAACAGACTACTGTTTAACATCTGTTCCTTTAGTACTTTGAGCATCTTCAAACATATAGCTAATAAAACTTAATATCTCTATTCTTTTACAGTAGTCTCACTACTCCTCACACCACACATCTCATGACTTTTATTAGTAAGAGCTTCCTCACAAGGATTACTAAATCCTATCTCTCATATACCTCTCCTTTTTACCAGGAAGGATCCCGCCTCTCTTAAATTATGTTTTTCTCTCAATCTTATCACACATCTCACAGAAAAAAGCTCATAAAGATTGTCCTACAGAAATAAGAGGTGGCTTAAAGAAGGGTGATATGTGATCATACAACTAGAGGTAGTCCTTAACTCAGGTCTAGAAGTAATCATGTCAACAGGATTTATATCATGAAAAGCATATAACAAATGCTGAAAGAACTAAATGAGTATTTAAAATAAATGCTGATAAAGTAATAACAGTATTTATACCTTGTGAATTCATAATTAAGCTCACAATAGATACTGTGGTTATGACAGTTGTTGTTCATCAATAATGAGAACCTCCATTTGAATTTGAGAGGATTTGATCAGGTTACTGTCATGTACCATGATCTTCAAACCTTGTTCTTCTTGAAAAGAACTTAACACTTGAATGTGTTTATTGAAAGCTATTACAGACTCTTTAGTAAAAACTGATGAAACCTCTGTGTCTCTGTTAGTATCATTAAGATCTACCTCAGCAAGTAGTCTCTAACCAACTAAACGTTGTTTCTGAGTGGTGAACATAATTCAAGAATTATGTCACTTGATTTTTAGTAACATTTGAGAAAATAATTCAAGTGTTTCAGTTGTGAGAAGAAATTTAAGATGTGAGATATATAACATTAAGAATTGAGTGTGAGCAACTTTCTTGAATTAAAAAAGAAGGTCTCAAAAGTATGTCTTGAAAAGACATGTATAGATAGTTAAGTACACTCAAAGATAATAATCCTCATTGATTAAGAATTAAATCTTCCATAAATTTCTTCTTCAATAATAGTTACTTTATGTATTGCTTAATCTATACTGAAGTGGTCACATGAACTTAAACAGAGATTAGTTTATTTACATGCACTATTAAGAATATCTGAAGTTTAGCATGCAGTACTAATTTGGATTTAACTTTTAAAAACATTCAAGCACGCACAGGAAAGTAAACAAGTAATCACTTAAGATAGAAAAGAAGCTTAAAGATTTTCATTAATAAAGAAAAAGATGAATACAAAGTAGAATCATAAGATAGTCCTAACACAAGCTATAAACTATTCCCAGAAACTATCTTATCTTCAACTTCTTCAGAGCTTCTTACTTCTTCATGGCTCTGCGGTGATAAATTCGCGAGATCGTCTTTGGAGGAGAGATAATTTTCTCTTGCAACTCAAGTCTCTGTTGCTCAGCCTCTTCGGCTAAGCATACATCCTCAAGAGTGAATTCCAACTGAAACAATTGAAGATCCACTCGCTGATCACTTGACAACTCCTCATAAACTGAGGATGGAACATCATGAGGACTAAAGATTTGAACATTAATCTTGACTCTACGTCCCCAGCGGTCATAATAGCACGACCCTTTTCAAACTTGAAAGCTGAAAAGTAAATCCCAGCATTATTTTGAGTACTAAACAAACGTTGAGCCATGAATGTTTGAGAAGTTAAGGAGTTGTGTTCAAGAAGTCTTAAAATAAGAGTGTTTGAAGTGAAAGGTCAGTGAGAAGTTTGAGAGTGGAGGGTTGTATTTACAGAACTGAAGATAGAAACTGAAGAGACTCTTTGATTAACCATGTAATAATTATTCATAATGCAGATACACGATTACGCGTATCTAAGTAAACAAAAAGTAATCTCTCTCTTCAAATTCCTATTTCCAATGTAAATGCTCAAGTATTACAAGATACTGGCATCAGTAGCTAACCCATTTAAGCAATTAAAAGATATTCCACTCACTCATTTATTAATTAAAAATATTGTTAACAATTTATTTTGAATAAATTCAAAATAATCAATGAAGTATAACATTCAGTCATGGTTTGACCATTATCAGTATTTTCATTACTACTATCAGGATTTATCAATATTGACATAAACAATTAGTCAAAACAGGTTTAACTAATAACAGAGTTTATAAGCAAAATCAGTAGTTTAACATGCAATTTTCACATAAGATCATTTAGCACAATTTTCATGTTATCATGGCATCAATAATTTAACACAATAATCAGTATCTAGCAAGTACTGACACATAATAAAATACCATGCTTCAATAATATCAGCAGAATTAATTATCATAGTTTGAGAATTGTCCTGATATCATTCCCAATTCATTTACCAATCTTGTGAATGTGGCTTCAGAGAGAGGCTTGGTGAATATATCTGTTACTTGTTGATCTGTTGGAACAAAGACCAATTCCAATGTACCAGCTTCCACATATTCCCTTATGAAATGGTATCTGATGCTGATGTGCTTAGTTATTGAATGTTGCACTGGATTTTCTGTCATTGCAATAGCACTTTGATTATCACGATATATAGGAATAGAAGAATAGTCTAACCCATAATCCTGAAGCTGATTCTTCATCTATAAAATCTGAGCACAACAGCTTCCTGCAGCAATGTATTCTGCTTCTGTAGTTGACGTGGAAATTGACTTTTGTTTCTTGCTGTACCAAGAAACAAATATGCCACCAAGGAATTGGCAGCTTCCATAAGTGCTTTTCCTGTCTATTTTGCATCCTGCAAAATTAGCATATGAATATCCAATTAGCTTAAAGTCTGAATCTCTAGGATACCATAATCCCAGATTCATGGTGCCTTTGAGATAATTAAAAATTCTTTTTACAACTAATAGATGTGGTTCTCTAGGGTCAGTTTGGAACCTTGCACAGAGACAGGTAGCATACATGATATCAGGTCTACTAGCAGTCAGATATAGGAGTGAGCCAATCATACCTCTGTAGTTAGTTATATCTACTAAAGAACCAGTATTTGAATCTAACTTGGTTGTAGTGGCCATGGGTTAATGCAATTGAGCAGTCTTGAATTTTAAATCTTTTGAGTAAATTCCTGGTGTATTTGGATTGATTTATGAAAATTCCTTCATCAGTCTGTTTAACTTGTAACCCTATAAAGTAACTTAATTCTCCCATCATACTCATTTAATACCTGGACTGCATTAGCTTTGCAAATCTCTCACAGAGTTTATCATTAGTAGATCCAAAAATGATATCATCAACATATATCTGTACTAATAACAAGTCCTTACAATGGTATTTATAAAAGAGAGTTTTATCAATTGTACCTCTTGTGAAACCACTCTCTAGCAGAAATAGAGCAAGTGTTTCATACGAGGCCCTTGGAGCTTGCTTCAGTCCATAGAGTTCTTTATCAAGTAAATAGACATGATCTGGATACTTTTGGATCAATGAACCCTGGAGGTTGTTTAACATAAACTTCCTCTTCAAGTTCTCCATTTAGAAATGCACTCTTCTCATCCATTTGGAACACCTTGAACTTCTTGTGAGCAGCATAGGCAAGAAAGATTCGTATTGCCTCTAACTTAGAAACTGGAGCAAATGTGTTACGACCGGCATTTTGTGTAATATTATTTGTGAACTTTGTATAATATTAGAGCCGAATATAAATATACTTAATGATTGTATGTTGTGTGAATGAAAATTTATGCATTATAAATTGCTTTATGTAGAATATGATTTTTCAAAGCAAAAGTTTATTTATTTCCCTTATTTTTTATTTATAAGGAATATTCTAAACCTTGGAAAAATTTTCTTTTAAAAGTTATTTCATTCACAAATTTTAAAAGTGATCTTATAAAATTTATAAAAATCCAAGTTATTTTATGGTATAAATTTTATAATTTTTTAACTTGTATTTTATTTTATAAAATAAATCTTTAAAAATTTATTTGTTATAATTAACAAATTACATGGAAACCCTTGCATGCAAATCACTCTTCCATTCTATTAAAGGGCAAAGGAGACCTTTCCAACCCCACTAACTCACTTGTTGTTAACCAAATTACCATATTAACCTTGCATGCAAAATGGCCTAACTTTAGCTAGAGGGTATTTTTGTACATTCTCATTTCCACTCATTTCTTTTAGTCAATCAAAGGCATAAAAACCAGAAACAAAATGTGAGAAATCATTTCACTCACTCCACACTCCAACTCACCTCTCTTTTTCTCTCCTCCCCATCCCTCTCCTTGCTCTCGGCCGAGAACCCCCTCCCCCACTCCCTTCCATTTTTCCATCCCATTTCTCATCTTCCCTAGTGTAATTCTTCCACCTACATTTATTTTATATACTTCCCAAGAGTTTTGTGATTTAAGAGATGAAGTTTCATGGTTGCATGTGTAGCTTTTGTGTGATCTCCAAAGAGAAACTCTTGATTCTTGTGAATTCAAGAGCTCTCTATGAGATACATTTTATATATGTTTTAACTAAGTATTCTATGGAAAAACCATGCTTTAAAAACCTTTGCATGCTACTGAAATTTCACTATATAATCATGTTTACCCATGCATGCTAGTTTTAAGATGTTAATATGATGATCAACCATGTTGTGTATGCTACTCTTCTCGAAATCATGTTTTCATGTTTAAAAATTTATAAATTCAAATTATTTGTGCTTGAAATAGATTGTTTCCATGATATATTTCTTAATAATAGTTAAGAGAAGATATATTTCATGATTATTAAGGTTGAGTAATAGGTACAAGTCGAATTTACAAGAATTTAAACTCTATGTTTTAGCCAAAATCTTGTTAAGTGTTTTCCATGAGTTGCATGTTATATTTTTATTTGCATGTTGGTGTTCTAGGGCATGGATGATCTCCACTCCTGTTGAGGCACTATTTTAGGATGTTGATACACTAGGTTTGCTTTGGTAAAGGTTGGATGTTTGGTTAATAAGTGGGAGTCAAGGTGGAAAGGGATTAGTTAGTGTTTGCATTTTTCCAGATTTGATGCACTAGTTTATGGGGAAGTTTTGAATGAGCATTTGTTGTACACTTTGAAACGAAAGCCACCAGAAGCTAGCAGTAGGAGTATATAATAGGTTTTAGGTGTTTGTTGGAGGTTTGTAAGACGTTTGGTTAGGTGCACGAGTGGAATCACAAAATATGTCCAACAGGGGACAGTTTTGTTGCAACTTAGAAATATGAAGTTTTGACCATGTCATAGGTAGGCCCTCATTAGGCCCTGTTGGGCCTTAGTTAAAGGGAGTGTCAGAGGAGTTTTTCCAGTCATAGTTCATAGTATTTGAGTTAGAATAATGTGCCACAAGTTAGTTCAAGTCAGGACCTTTTCTACCCAGAAAAAAATAGGGGAACCATGGACTTTAAGCTTAGGCCTAGGGAGGCCCAAGATAGGCCCTTGAGACACATCAAGTTTGGGAGTTGCCTTATGATCAGAAGAGTCTAGTGTAGAAGTTTTGGAGGTAAACTTGCAGTGTAAGAGTGTCTAATGCACTCAAGAAACCATAGATGTCATTCTGAAATTTACCTTAGTAAGCACCTTCACTTACCACATAGTTTTAGAGCAATTATGAGTGAGGCCTAGGTTGACCACTATAGTTGCAAGATAGCATAAAACTAGTAGAGTGAAAGGCCCAATAGAGGTTCAATAGGTTTTGGATAGTTTAGTAAAGGCACATCGAGTTAAGAGGCCAAAATTTGGAGACTTTGTCTAGTTTAGCGATCAAGTGACTTAAGTTGTGGAACGAGATCATCCAAGCCTAGTGTTGCAATATGGTGTGTGTGTGATATTGTTTGGTATTTAAAATATAGTATATGAGTATATGTGGCTATGTATACTATTATGTTTATAAGGTGATTATAAATTGCGTGCATATAGGCCTAAGTGCCATTTGTGTTTAATTTCGGGTTGTAAGTAGGTTGCGTTGGTGAGAATATATTATAATGAGGTTATTATTAATTGTGTAGGATCTCGAGACGAGGGTAAACTTGCCATAAAGGTCGAGTAAAGCTTCCAGTTGCTCCTACTTTCCAGTCCAGTCCAGTCCAGCCCTCTCAAGGCAAGTGATTCAGCCTACTTTTTAGTTTACACTGCGAATGTGTGATAACTAGTTCTTATATATATGATGCGAGTATCCTGATTTACCTTGTTATACCCGGACCAAGTGATTCTCAAATCTATCTTCGTATTATATAGAAATTCCATGAACCCTCAAGTACTTATTGCAAGTAGATCAAAAATCATACCATGCTAGTATACCAAAGTAATCGGGATGCCATGATAAAATAGAGAATTGTTATAATACCTGATTGATCCTTTTGATTAACATGCTATTGATTACTGAGAAATCTTGATTTTACACCCTGATGCTTGATTTAACTCTTGTAAGAACCCCGATAGAAACTTTATCTTGATACCTAAAAGCAAGATATTCTTTAAAGTCGTTCACGATTGTTTGATAACCCTATCCTTACCCTAAAGCTTGACATCCTGATATACCTTGAGCTAATGATCACTTTCTTTATATCTTAACACCTCTATCATACTTGTAACCAGTAATGCTTATCTTCTTGATGTTCTAATACCTATACCTTGTCTAAAACCATTGCTTTAAGCCTAGTTTGGCATTACTCTTTCATATTATCCAATAACCCTACTAAATCTCCTTGTCAAAATTCTTGTAAATGGAAACCTTTCAATTACCCTAATAGAGTAAAGTCTAGTGGATCATGGCCCTAAGATTTAGTGAACATAATTCCAGTGTTTCAAGTCAATCTACAATCCCTTGATAAAGATATTTACTGTTTAAGAAATTTTATTATCAATCGACATCAGTTTTTGAAATGATTAAAATTTGGATTTTCAGTCCCAAAGGGGGATAAATGTTTTCTTTAGATAGTGGATCTGGACTGAGACGCAAGTCCTTTCCACACTGATATTGTAGGCTTAAAAGTTGCATAGGGATCCCATTAATGTTTTAGAACCCAGCGAGGTTCGGGATTACTTCGCGGCTGATCACCGGCTGTAATCAGTAGCGTCATAAAATGGTTTTTGATTAAGATGTGATTTTGAAAAAGTTTTTGATACAAGCAAATGATGCCATCACCCAAAAGTTCATCTCTTGTTATTATAAGTTATATCTTCACAGTGTCATTTGTTAGGAATATATGTGCATTAGTTTGATGATATGTTTAACAAAACACTTAAGTAGAAGTCTAGTGTTTGTAGCCTCAACGGATAAGACCACTTTGGCTATCCGTTGATGGTGTAGCTTTACTTAGAAATAAGTCTAGCTGTTGTAGCATATTTCAGTCTCTGTATTTAAGATATAACTCTTAGAAGTTGAGAGAAACTATAAGTCATGTTGACTACTAGAAGATATGCAAATAGGAAGGCCAATTGTAAATATTTCATGCCTTGTAATTTTGTATAAATGTAGTGGTGTCAACGGATAACTTAAAGACCTTCAACGGATGAGAAACAAAGCTTCAACGGATGTCTCTAAAGCTTCAACGGATAACATCCTTCAACGGATGAGTGCATCAACGGATAGAGCTTCAACTGCTAACACTTCAACGGATAAGGCCATCAACGGATGAAGGCTTCAACGGATGTTCTGTTAAAATAGCAGTTGATAAGTGGTAGTTGTAACTGCAGACAGAGGCACATGGGTAAACAGAGAAAACTGAGATGTGGCAGCCTAATTTCAGGAACATCAGAAAAAGCAGCCGTTCTACTCTAGTATAAAGAGACAATAGTCAACAATGTATTGGAGTGAACTGGTGAAGAAACAAGTGGAGAACTTACTTTATTATTTTATTATATCCTTGTCTTCACTTGTAAACTTGGTGATATATAAACCAAGTAGCAGCTAGTAATTAGATAAGAATTTTTCCAGAGCTGTTTAGAAATATCTTGAGAGAAAAATTATCTAGTTTGTACTAGGACGCAGCTGTGATCAAATTCTCAGATCACAGATTTTCTGAAATACCATCTCTGGTGGAACAACAAATCCACCAGAAAAGTTTTTAAGGTCTGTTGTGTTCTTTTCATTAGTGTTTGAATATATATCTGTCTGTATTAGCTTAAAGCAATTCACACACTTGTTTAGCTTGAACACTTAGCCTTTAAAACTGCTCAAAACTTGAAAAAGTTTTGAGATTTACATTCAACCCCCCTTCTGTAAATCTCATTGTTAGTCCACTAGGAATAACAATTGGTATCAGAGCAAGCTCTTGACAAACAAAGAGTTTAAAGATCTTGGAAACTAACAAAGATGAGTAAGAAGGATATTGGAGTAAAAATCCCAGTTCTTGACAAAGACAGTTATCACCACTGGAAGGTGAAAATGCACCTTCATCTACTCTCCCAAGATGAAGGTTATGTAAACTGCATTGAGAATGGTCCTCACATTTCCCACAAAGTAGCCACAGTTGCTACGGCCACAATTGCTGTTGGTTAATCCATTCCAAAACCTAGAGCAGAATGGATAATGGAAGACACAGAAGAAGTCCACAAGGATAAGAAGGCTATGAACATTTTGTTTAATGGTCTTGACAAGGATATGTTTGATAATGTGATAAATTGCTCAACTGCCAAAGAGGTTTGGGACACAGTTCAGCTGCTGTGTGAAGGTACAGAACAAGTAAAAGAGAACAAAATGCAGCTTCTCATTCAACAGTATGAGTATTTTCATTTTGAAGAAAATGAATCTTTAAATGACACATTTAACAGATTCCAAAAGCTGTTGAATGGACTGAAGCTGTATGGTAGAGTGTACCAGGTGAAGGATTCAAATCTTAAATTCTTAAGATCCTTGCCAAAGGAATGGAAACCCATGACTGTCTCCTTGAGAAACTCTCAGGATTATAAGGACTTCACTCTTGAAAGATTATATGGAATTTTGAAGACTTATGAACTAGAGTTGGAACAGGATGAGGTATTGGAGAAGGGGAGAAAGAAAGGAGGTTCAGTTGCATTGGTAGCTGAAAATGAGAGAGAATGCAGACAAGAAACTGTGAGATCTACATCAAACTTCAAAGATGGTGTAAGAAATCCAGAATCAAGCAAGGGTAAAGAGCAAGTTGCTGAGAATGAAGACAACTCCAGTCAAGATGACTCTGATAGTGTTGATGAGCATCTTGTATTTCTGTCCAGGAGATTTGCAAAGATGAAGTTTAAGAAAAACACTAGAGCCACTAAACCTCATAAGAACATGGTGGACAAATCAAAGTTCAAGTGTTTCAATTGTGGTATAAGTGGACACTTTGCAAGTGAGTGCAGAAAGCGAACTTCTGAAAAGAAGAAATTTGACCAAGTAGATTACAAAAAGAAATATTTTGATCTGCTCAAGCAAAAGGAGAGGGCTTTCATAACTCAAGAAAAAGATTGGGCAGCTGATGGAGAAGAAGAGGATGAAGATGTGGAATATGTCAACTTGGCTCTCATGGCTGATTCTGAGGAGAATGAAGTTAGTTCATCAAGCAACCAGGTAATTACTACTGATGTAACACAGCTTACTAAAGAAGAGTGCAATGATGCTTTTAATGACATGTCTACTGAATTGTATCATTTGTGTGTGTCTCTTAAATCTCTTGCTAAAGAAAATAGTAGGATTAAAGAGAACAATCTGTTTTTAAGTAATAGAAATGCTGTGTTAGAAGATAAGTTGATTGACCTAGAGAAAACTAAGCTGCATTGTATATCTGTTGAAAATGAACTAGCTGAATCTATTAAGAAAGTAGAAATACTTTCTAATCAATTAGAGAGAGAGCAAGAGGTGATTAAAGCCTGGAAAACATCTAGGGATGTTAGTGCTCAAATTGCCAAGGTCCAAGGAATTGAATCATTCTGTGAGACTTCCTGGGATAAAAACAAAAAGAAACTGGAATTAATTGATGGGCTGTCAACGGATGTGGAATCAACGGATGATGAAAGTTATCCGTTGAAGGAAGAAAAAGAGCATCCGTTGAAGGTTCCTCAATTAAAACAGGCAGATGTTTCTAATAGTGAAAATCTAAAGAAACTCAACAAAAAGTTTGGTTCAACTTCCAAGAACTTTGTCAAAGAAGAAGCAAGCACATCCAAAGATGTCAGTAAGGTGAATATAGGGCACATGACCTTAGAACAGTTAAATAATAGGCTCAAATTGGTTGAGGATAAAAAGGAAACTAAAAGGAAATCTAATAGAAATGGGAAGGTAGGGGTTAACAAACATAACAATTACACACCTGACAAGTATGCTCCTAGAAAAAGCTGTGTGCATTGTAGTAGTGTTAATCATCTATCTGCTAATTGCAAATCTATTAAGAAAACTCCCATGCCTGTACCCTCTTCCATGCCTAACATGTCTGTATCACCTCTACATGCAATGCCTACTATGTCTCAACAGAATCCTTATGCACATTTTGCAAACATGCCATATTTTAACAATCCTTATCTTGCTGCTTGTAGTATGCCTCAAATGCCATACAATATGCCTATGTGGAATAACATGTTTGCACAATCCATGCCTTATCATATTCCAAATGTGCTAAATGATTCTGTGACTAACCCTACACCTCAACCAACTACATCTAAGACCAAGGTTGACTCAAAGTTACCTAAGTCTAAAGATGCAGGAGGAATGAAGTCTAGGAGAAAGGCTAACAAGAATGGACCCAAGGAAACTTGGGTACCAAAATCAACTTGATTGATTTGATGGTGTGCAGGTAAAAAGAAGAAATCTATGGTACTTGGACAGTGGCTGTTCAAGACACATGACAGGAGATTTCACCCTGCTCACAGAGTTTAAGGAGAAAGCTGGCCCTAGAATAACCTTTGGAGATGACAGCAAAGGGTTTACTATGGGATATGGCTTGATTTCAACAAGGAATGTCATCATTGATGAAGTTGCATTAGTTGATGGTCTCAAGCACAACTTACTGAGCATCAGTCAACTATGTGATAGAGGGAATACAGTTTCCTTCAATTCTGAAGCCTGTGTTGTCACCAGCAAGAAAGACAACAAAGTGGTTCTAACTGGAGTTAGAAAAGGGAATGTGTATTTAGCTGACTTCAACTCTACAGATGCAGAATCTATTACTTGTCTCTTCAGCAAAGCAAGTTCTGTTGAGAGTTGGCTATGGCACAAGAAGCTATCCCATTTGAATTTCAAGACAATGAATGATCTAGTCAAAAAGGACTTAGTTAGAGGAATTCCTCTAGTTGAATTCTCAAGGGATGGTTTGTGTGATGCTTGTCAGAAAGGCAAACAAAGGAAAGCATCATTCAAGAAGAAGCTTGAAACAACAATTGACGAACCATTACAGCTGCTACATATGGATTTGTTTGGACCAGTCAATGTATTGTCAATTGCAAGAAAAAGATATTGCTTAGTGATTGTAGATGATTTCTCAAAGTTTTCATGGGTCTATTTTCTTGGATCAAAGGATGAAGCAAGTGAAATCATTATCAATCACATCAGGCAAGTCAATAATCATCCTGACCTGAAGGTTAGGAATATCAGGAGTGACAATGGAACTGAGTTCAAGAATTTGTCAATGAGGCTGTTCTGTGAAGAAAATGGAATCATGCATGAGTTCTCAGCTCCAAGAACACCTCAGCAAAATGGGGTAGTCGAAAGAAAGAACAGATCTTTAATTGAGGCTGCCAGAACAATGCTTGAAGAATCAAAGTTACCAACTTATTTCTGGGCTGAAGCTGTTAATTGTGCCTGTTTCACTCAGAATATTTCTTTGATCAATCGAGCTAAAGGCATGACTCCTTATCAGTTGTTCAAGAGAAGAAAACCAACTCTAAACTTTCTTCATGTCTTTGGATGTAAATGTTTTATACTGAGGAATCAATCTGACCATAAAGGGAAGTTTGATGCAAAGGCTGATGAAGGGATATTTGTTGGTTATTCAGCTGGAAAATCTTATAGGGTCTACAATCTAAGAACCAACATTGTTATGGAATCTGTGCATGTTGTGTTTGATGATAAAAAGATTGATGGACTAACAGATGAGGGACAACATGAGAGACTCAAATTTGACAACATTGAGATATATTGTGATGATAGTGAAGAGGAAATTGATGGAGATGACACTTCAAAAGGGGTTCAAAACATGCCCTTGGATAATGCACAAAATACTGCATCCGTTGATAGAGGCAATGCAGTATCCGTTGAAAGACATAGTGCATCATCCGTTGAAGTACAAAATGAAGCATCCGTTGATCATAGTTCATCAACGGATAATCAATTTACATCATCAGTTGATAGAACTCCAAGTTCCCTGCAAAGGACCAACAACTCAGGGGGAGTTTCAACTAGTCAACACTCTGTCTCACATCATGACAATACTGAGGCCACCTCATCTAGAGCACATCTTCCACCTCAAAGGAAATGGACAAAGAATCATCCCTTTGAACTGATCATTGGTGATGCATCATCTAAAGTGCAAACAAGAAGAGCTACTCAAGATGAATGTCTGTATAGTAGTTTTCTATCTCAGGAGGAACCTAAGAAAGTGGAAGAAGCCTTATTGGATCCAAATTGGATATTAGCTATGCAGGAAGAGCTAAACCAATTTGAGAGAAACCAAGTTTGGAAGCTGGTACCCAAACCAAAGAACAAGAGTCCTATTGATACAAAATGGGTATTCAGAAACAAGATGGATGAAAATGGCATGGTCATAAGGAATAAAGCCAGATTGGTTGCTAAAGGCTATTCTCAGCAAGAGGGAATAGATTTTGATGAGACATATGCTCCTGTTGCAAGACTTGAAGCCATCAGAATTTTTCTAGCCTATGCAGCTCATGCCAATTTCAAAGTCTATCAAATGGATGTCAAGAGTGCATTTCTAAATGGGAAATTAGAGGAAGAAGTCTATGTAAGTCAACCTCCAGGATTTGAAGATCCAAATTTTCCAGACTATGTGTATTATCTGTTGAAAGCACTCTATGGACTGAAACAAGCACCTCGAGCCTGGTATGAAACCTTATCAAAATTTCTTTTAGAGAATCACTTCACTAGAGGTACTGTTGATAAAACTCTCTTCTTTAGGAATGTTAATGTCTCTAGTATACTTGTTCAAATTTATGTAGATGACATAATATTTGGTTCTAAAGATAATAAACTTTGCAAAAAATTTGCTAAGTTAATGCAAAGTAATTATGAAATGAGCCTTATGGGAGAACTAACCTATTTTCTTGGTTTACAAGTTAAACAAGTTAGTGATGGAATTTTCATTAGTCAAACTAAATATATTCATGATCTTTTAAAGAAGTTTGACTTAATGGAATGTTCATCTGCAAAAACTCCCATGGCCACTGCCACCAAACTTGAATTAAATAAGACTGAAAGATCTGTGGACATTACAAGTTATAGAGGCATGGTTGGTTCACTTTTATATTTAACTGCTAGCAGACCAGATATAATGTTTGCTACATGTCTGTGTGCTAGATTTCAAGCTGATCCTAGGGAGTCTCACTTAATTGCTATCAAGAGAATTTTCAGATATCTCAAGGGTACACCAAATTTAGGTATTTGGTATCCTAGAGAATCTGGCTTTGATATAATTGGTTATTCAGATGCAGACTATGCAGGTTGCAAAATAGACAAGAAAAGTACAACAGGCTCCTGCCAATTCCTGGGAAACAAGCTTGTATCATGGTTTAGCAAAAAGCAAAATTCAGTCTCTACTTCTACAGCTGAGGCTGAATACATTGCTGCTGGAAGTTGCTGTTCTCAAATGTTATGGATGAGGAATCAACTCCTTGATTATGGACTTCATGTTGATAGAATTCCTATCTTTTGTGACAACACAAGTGCCATAGCCATAACAGAGAATCCTGTGCAGCACTCAAGGACCAAGCACATTGATATCAAGTACCACTTCATTAGGGAGCATGTCATGAATGGTACAGTGGAACTACATTTTGTTCCAAGTGAACAACAAATTGCTGACATATTTACCAAGCCACTTGATGAATCAACATTCACAAGATTGGTAAGTGAGCTAGGTATGCTTAATTACTCTTAAAATTCATGTCTTTATTGCAATTTGAGTTGTAGCCTGAAATGAATTTGCTGCAAGAACAAAGTTGGCTTTAATCAAGACTTATCCTATCAACGGATATTCCCTATCCGTTGAAAGCCAAAATTGTTCTATCAACGGATATTCATCATCCGTTGAAAGACAGATACATTTCTGGTAATTTTATCCTTCAACGGATAAAATGGCGTTGTTCATCAACGGATAACTATTTACCTTATCCGTTGATGTGTCACGTCAGTGAGTCACATCCGTTGATTCTTTTACAACCGTTGATACAGATATACAGTGTTGTATGTATTTGTATCTACGGTAGTTTTCAGAATTTCTACAGTTTTATTTATTCCTGAACGGCTATCACTTACTTAAAAGAATCATTTAATTATTTTATTTACGTTTTAATTCAAGAAAGTATAAAAGCCCAATTGAATTCTTATTCTCACTTTACGCTTTCTTGCAATTATCATTCTCTCACTCTCTCACATTTCTCAAGTTTTTCTCTGCAACCTCTACTCACAACAATGGCACCAGTAGTCAAAATTATGTCTCAAAGAGGATTTGTTTATGAAAAGAATAATTTCATAGTCTTGGTTGAAAAGAATGAAGCCCATTCTGATTATCACAAGATGATGGACTTCATCAAGAACTGCAAACTGAGCTATGCAATGCTGGAAGCCCCAACCATCTACTGTGAGGTGATAGAGGAAATTTGGACAACTGCAGAGTTCAACTCCTCAGATATGACTATTGCCTTCTCTCTCAAAGGTAAGGACTATTGCATTAATTGTGATGATATACAATCTTGCTTTAAGTTGCCTGAGAATAATGCCATGACACCACATACTGATAAAGATGTCTCTGCAATGCTAGATTCCATAGGCTATGCTTTTGATTCTGCTAGTTTAGGTAGTATTAGAAGGAAAGGCCTTAGGAAAGAATGGAGTTTTCTTGGAGATGCCTTTATCAAGGTTTTCTCTGGGAAAATTAGTAATTTTGATGCCATAACTTCATCTCTTGTTAATATGCTCTATATGCTTGTTTCTGATAGGTATTTTAATTTTAGCAACTGTGTTATGCTAGAATTAGGTTCCAGATTAGGTAACAAAGCTAATAGACCACATAACATCTACTTTGCTAGATTCTTTATGTTATTGGCTAACCATGTTGCTGAAGGTTTGGTTATATCCAATGAGAATAATAAGCTCAAATGCTGGGCACAAGAGAAAAGGGTCCTTGCAGACCTTTTGAGAATGAACCTCAATAGCCAGGTGCCATTGGTATACTTGCCAATTATGAATGCACCACAGGTAAGTGAGGTAAATGTTTCTATAACTCCTACTATTTCCAACCCCAATGTTTCTTTGCCTTCTAGTGTGGCTATGGAACCTGTGTCTTTGTCCATACAGGCTCCTACCAAAGCCACCAAATCTAAAGTTTCCAGAGTCAAGTCAAAGAAACCTACCTCTGTTGTCTCTCAAAAGACAACAGTTGTAACAACTACCATAAACCCTGAAGGGAGTGAACAGGGTGTGAGTGGTGAGGGGAGGGGTGAACATCAAAAAGCCCCCCAGGATAAGGTGGGAGAGGTGAGTGGTACCCAAACCAGCCAAGCCACAGTCTCTCAAAAGACTGTGGTGGTTCAAAAGGAGTCCAGCACATCCCTAGTTGCATCCTCCCAAAAGGATGTAACTATTGAAAAGAGTCCCCAACCAGGGATACAGAACAAAAGAGGGAGGGACACTGAAGCCACACAATCACCAATTAAAGCCTTTTCAAGAAAGAAGAAGGCCAAAACCCTAGTTTCCACACAAGGGACACACACAGCACAGATACATCCACCAGTATCTGTGCCTTCTCAAATTCAGCTTGATGTGATTCCAGCAAATGTGGAATCACAACCCCATTCTCTCAATATAGAAACACACCATTCATCAAACTCTCCAACACCCTCTCTGGATGTGGATATGATATTCACATCAATTCCTGATTCTCCCTCATTAAAACTCAGGGAGGAGCCCCACTCAAATATAGGTGATCATCATCTTTTAGATGATTTGTTGGATCACCCACAAATTCTTTCAGATGTAATTGAGGGATCTGTGTCACCAAATCTCAAATCAATCTACATAGATTCAACAGTTATATCACTTTCAATTTCTACTTCTTTTCCTTCTTCAACGGATATCACTCATCCGTTGACAAGTGGTTGTTCTTCAACGGATAAGCTTAACAGCAGTTATCCGTTGATCTCATCAGTTTTCACTTCAACGGATACTCCTTATCCGTTGATGGCCTCTACACACTTAACAGAAACAATTCCAACTGTAGAGGACATGGCAACTGTACAATCACTTTTAGGATTGAGGGAAGGGAGTGATATTTTGAGTGAGAGGCTGGGTTGCTCCCAGGCAAAAGGAGAGGTTGAGAGTCACCAAATGCATGCTATTTCTTCCAGCATGGCAAAAGTGAGTGAGAGGAGTGCCACCTTAGAAGGTGAGGGTGAGGGTGTGAGGGTGAGTGTGAGCCAGGGGGAGCCCCTGATGCAAGAATATAGAGAAATTGAGAGAAAAGCAGGTACAGAAGCTATAAGGGTGGATCCAGCCATTGCTAGTGAGTCAATGATTGTGGATGATGCTGAAAAGGAAAGACAATTTCAGCAACATTACAAAGCTGTAATTGATAACATTTCCTTGGATGCTGACACTTTTACTCATCCTGTGTCAGCCTATCAATTGTTGGCTGCTCAGGGCAATGAGGAGGCAGAAAAGACACTACATCTAGTACATACAACAGAATCTCTTCAAAGGGATAAAGCTGCTATTAACAAGATGCCTTTTATAGCTGGTGAGTCATCTGAGGAATTTGGAGTAAATTCTGATGATGATGACTCTGTTTCTTCTGATGGAAGCATGAACTTAGGGGGAGATGCAGGCCCTAGTTCAATTTCAAATCTACCTGAATGGGCCTTGACAAAGGAGTCTACACCAGGGCAATTCAATGTCTCCTTAGTCAAACAAATCAGTACTATTCAACAGGCCATTCAGAAAACTTCTCATGCTGGTACCAAGGCTATCCTTACAGCTCATCTGGACTCACTGCATCTCATGAAGTTGCAGCAAGTAAGACAGAATCTGAGTGTGGATGAACTCGGAAAGGACATTGCTGACTTGAAATCCTACAATTCTGAAAAGATGGATTCAGTCATGCCCTATGGTACAATGCAGGACTTGTTGTTGAGATTGAAAAAGGAATCAAATGCTGAAAAGAGACTGACCAAGTTGGAAGATAGAGTTCAAGCTATTGAAGATTCTGTGGCCACCATTCTTCACAACCAACAATCTCAAACAAGTCTACTTATGCAGCTGGAAAAAGCACAGGGCTTGACCCCTCTCCTTGATGATAACAAAAAGGGGGAGAGTAAAAGGGAAGGGGAAGGAGAGCCATCTACAAAAATCCAGATATCTAAAGTGCTAGTTCCTGCCATCACTACTTCTCCAATCATTCAGATCAAAGGAAAGCCTGATGGAATTGATCTGATTCAGCTAGCAGCAGCTGAAATTCAAGTGAAAGAGCAAAGGAGAAGAATTGATGAAAGGGTGCAACAGATGTTTGGTTCTACACAAGATAAATCAAAATCTGTGAAACATAGCACAAAGATTGAACCAATCATTATGGAGCACAAGCCAGAAAGGAGAAATAAGGTTGGAGAGACTTCTTTCAAGAATTTAAAACCTATGGTTCTCAAGCCCAACACTAGATCCAGCAAGGACTCCTCAAAGAACCCCCTAGACTTTGATCAGATGAAAGAAGTGGACTTTCCTCTTCCAAAGCCTGATGAAGACAAAGTTCTGGGTGCTAGCATCATAAAGAAGAAGGAGACCAAGGACAAAGCTGAGAGAATGAACATGGCCTTTATCTATAAAGAGGGAAAGAGTATCTGTGTGATGCAAGGACATCCCAAATTTCCAAAGGCCAAGAGGGAAGAAACCAAAAGGTTGAAGAAAGAAGCTGAAAAACTCAAGGCTGACAAAAGAGCACAAGCAAAGCTTGAACAACAGCTAAAGTCAAGTCAAGTTGAAGGAGAGAAAGGAATTGAAGTCAGGGGTGAAGACAAGATTGCAAAACTAGATGAGGTTTTTGGGAGTATATTTGGTGAGAGTATGGAGGAAAGAGAGGAATGGCAGAAGGGAAACAGGAGAAAGGCCAAGGCACATAGAAGGAGTGAAGATAACACTGAAGAACCTAAATCAATATCTAAACCACTACCTTCCATACCTAAACCCTTTGTTGCTGATCCCACTATAAACATCCATGGTGAACCAATCATCCCAAAAGAGGAACCTATTGATTGGGACAACATCAAATTGCCTACCTTTTTAACCACTCTTCCACCACCAAAGAAACAGAAAAGAAAATCCAAATCTACACCTCCCCTAACCTCTAAGAAATTCACTCAAAAACAAAAACCTAACCCTAAGCCACCCATTTCTAAAGATGATTATGTTCACATCTGTGACATAAAAGAAATTTCAGACATTGATCTCTATCTGGATGAGCTGAAGGATGTAAGAGGAATAGCTGCCTACAGACAGCTACCAGAGAGATTGGTGTTCAGATACAAAGGAGCTGGGGAAAGAACATGGCCTCTCTACAGGATTCTGAATGAAGGCTACTCTACCTTGATCAGAGTCTTTTCAGCCATACAAAAGGATTCTGGCTTTACCAGAACTGCCAAGACTGAACTTCTCAACAAGATTGCCAACATAAGGAAAACTTGGAGGGAGCCCAATGCTTTGCCCAGAACTTTACTCATTCAAGAAAGGGGAACTACAATTCACAAATCACCTCATTGGTTGATGGAATTTAGAGATGATAAAGGAGTCAGAAGATTTTTCAGACTTGAAGACCAACTCAAGATTGCCAGCAATGAAACTCTCAAGGAAATGCAATCTAAGTTGGATATCAGTGATGAAGATGAAGCTGAATTCTTCAGACAACTCCAACTCCAAATTGAGGAAAATGACAAAGGGCTAGGAAAGAAAACCAGGGAACAAAGAAGAAAAAGATGATTTGCTCAGGCTAGAGGAGCACCCTTGGAAATACTGTAAATCTTCAATTAACTCCCAGTACATACACTTTTGCAGCACTTATGTATTTCTACTTAGTTTCAATTCATATATTTGTTAAGTGTTTTGTTATCATCAAGTTAACCCTGAATTTATGCCTACAATTCTTATAGACATAAATAGGGGGAGATTGTTAGGAATATATGTGCATTAGTTTGATGATATGTTTAACAAAACACTTAAGTAGAAGTCTAGTGTTTGTAGCCTCAATGGATAAGACCACTTTGGCTATCCGTTGATGGTGTAGCTTTACTTAGAAATAAGTCTAGTGTTGTAGCATATTTCAGTCTCTGTATTTAAGATATAACTCTTAGAAGTTGAGAGAAACTATAAGTCATGTTGACTACTAGAAGATATGCAAATAGGAAGGCCAATTGTAAATATTTCATGCCTTGTAATTTTGTATAAATGAAGTGGTGTCAACGGATAACTTAAAGACCTTCAACGGATGAGAAACAAAGCTTCAACGGATGTCTCTAAAGCTTCAACAGATAACATCCTTCAACGGATGAGTGCATCAACGGATAGAGCTTCAACTGCTAACACTTCAACGGATAAGGCCATCAACGGATGAAGGCTTCAACGGATGTTCTGTTAAAATAGCAGTTGATAAGTGGTAGTTGTAACTGCAGACAGAGGCACATGGGTAAACAGAGAAAACTGAGATGTGGCAGCCTAATTTCAGGAACATCAGAAAAAGCAGCCGTTCTACTCTAGTATAAAGAGACAATAGTCAACAATGTATTGGAGTGAACTGGTGAAGAAACAAGTGGAGAACTTACTTTATTATTTTATTATATCCTTGTCTTCACTTGTAAACTTGGTGATATATAAACCAAGTAGCAGCTAGTAATTAGATAAGAATTTTTCCAGAGCTGTTTAGAAATATCTTGAGAGAAAAATTATCTAGTTTGTACTAGGACGCAGCTGTGATCAAATTCTCAGATCACAGATTTTCTGAAATACCATCTCTGGTGGAACAACAAATCTACCAGAAAAGTTTTTAAGGTCTGTTGTGTTCTTTTCATTAGTGTTTGAATATATATATGTCTGTATTAGCTTAAAGCAATTCACACACTTGTTTAGCTTGAACACTTAGCCTTTAAAACTGCTCAAAACTTGAAAAAGTTTTGAGATTTACATTCAACCCCCCTTCTGTAAATCTCATTGTTAGTCCACTAGGAATAACATCATTCTTTAATATATATCTCGATTTATGTTTTGTATCGTATTGTTTAGCACTTGTTAAGCATTTGGCTCACTACTTGCTTTAACCCTGATATTACAGCTAGTAGTTATGGTTAGATTCAAGCAGACAGCACGTAAGACTTGTGATGCCGATGCGTATGTCCGAGCTCAGGTAGAATAAGAGATAGTTTTGTGTGAGGACTCGATATTTAAACCAGTTGTAATAGTTAGTAGTGTTGGGTTGTTCCAAACCCTAAACTGTAAGATCTTGGATTCAGTTGTATTTACTTTCTTTTAAATATTATAATAGTTATATATTATGTATTGTTAAGTTGGGGGGTGTGACAGGTTTTGGTATCAGAGCTACGGTTTAGAGTCCCTGGACAGCCCAAATAGGTTATAAAATATATGTATAGGTTATAGATAATATGCAAGAGAGTAGGTTAAGTAAATTTATTATTAATACTCCTCTTATTGGTTTGTCAGCAAAGGGCGCACTCCTCGTCATCCTCTGGGTCGGACGACACTATTACTTTCTCCGTGTATGCTGAGTTGAGGCGCGAGTTTGACATGCTTCAGGGCAAGTACGACCGACTGATAGACCGATTGAAGAACGTGTATCCGGACAGCCGAAACTATGAAGGGAAGCCTAAGGAGCAGATGGCTGCGAGACTTGAGACTTTGGTTCAGTACGTCAACACTAAGCTTGAGGAAATGCCATCACACCGAGACCGTACCAGTCAGTATATCATGCAGATGGTGGCGGATGAGCTCCAGAGCATTGTGAAGACGTTTCGAGAGGAGAAGACTACCAAGCCCCGTTCCGATGGAGTGGAGCCTTAGTTCTTTCCATTATCTACCTTTCATGTTGTTGTATTATCGGACTCTATAGAATTCCCAGTTGTTTCCTTTAAATAAGCATGCTATTCCTAGAATCAGACTTTATCCTAATGTTGATGTATTATGACCTTTAAATTTCAATTATTATGCACTATCGTTCCATATGCTTTCAACTGTTATCTTACACCTTTATATGCATCACCATATTCGATTAATTTGAAACTTGACCTCATATGTAAATAAGAATGTCATGCGACACCCTCGAATTATTTCATTATTCATACCTGTTTTGACGTAACTCTTATTTCAGGATCATGCCACCCAAAAAGAAGAACCCAACAACCACATCTACCACAGATTCCAAATATTCTTCGATTACTGGAAACCTTACAACAGCAAATAAACGCTATAGCTCAACAACAACTAACTCTTCAACAACGATTTGAAAACCTAATATAACCGTGAACCACACCAACCAACTGATCCACCAGTACCACCTCGACAAGTTGTTACTTTCAAGGCTTTTCAGAATATGAACCCACCTGCATTTCATGATACCACTGATCCAATAATAGCTAACACATGGATTAAGGAAATGGAAAGGGATTTTGAGTTGGTACAGCTAGGGGACGATCAGAAGACACCATATGCTACTTACTTCTTGAAGGGCGAAGTCATCTATTGGTGGGAATCAGTAAAAGCTATGGAAGCAAATCAGCAAGTTTCTTGGGAAAGATTTAAGAAGTTATTTCTGGAAAAGTATTACCCTAAGTACATGCAGAATCAGATGGAGCTTAAATTTCTTGAATTGAAGCAATGGAATATATTTGTACTGGAGTATGAGAAGAAGTTCACAGAATTGTCAAGGTTTGTGACAAAGTATACCAGCAATGAGGAGGAAAAAGCAAAGAGATTTCAACAAGGATTAGAGCCTTGGATCAGAGATAGAGTGGCTATGTTTGAGCTTGATACTTATGCAGGCGTAGTACAGAAAGCTGCTCTGATTGAGAATAATGGGATGCAGTCAAGAAAGGAAAGGGATAACCAGAAGAGAAAGGTTCCATTCTATGGAGAAAAGTCTGAAGCCGGAAATTCACAAGATCGGAATGTAAAGAGGATTGGATTCCATAAGGACTGGAAATTTTCAAAAGAAGGGAAATTTGAGCAAAAGACAAGAATCAATGGGGAACAACCAGGCAAGCCAAGGACAAGTTGAAGAAAACAGATTTCAGTGACTGGAATGCAAGCATTGTGGAAGAAGGCACCCCGGAGTGTGTAATAAGCTGAGCATGACATGATATAGGTGCAACCAGAAGGGACATTTGGCAAACGAGTGTAAGATGCTGAAGCCAGGAGTTACATGTTACAAGTGTGGAAAGACTGGACACATAGCTAGGGAGTGCAAGACAACCGGACCAGTTAAAGCTCTGATGAATGTGGCAAGTACCAGTGCAAACGTGCCAGCTGAGGTATTGGAATTACCTCCACCACCTATAACAACTCCGCAAGCAACAGCAAGGACATTTGATTTAAAAATAAAGGACGTTGTTCAGAACTCTGAGGTGATAGCAGGTACACTTTTACTAAATAATGTCGAAGCTAAAGTATTGATTGATTCGGGAGCAACGAGATCTTTCATATCAGAAACTTTTATTGATAAACTTCAATGTGATAAAATGGTTATGAACGAGGTAGTAAATGTGGTAATTACGAACCAAGAGAAGATTCCTGTGAGTCAACTCTGTCCGAAGTGTGAGATTGATATTTCGGGGTATAAGTTTTCAGCCGACTTGATACTCCTCAAGTTGGGAGAGTTCGATATAATTTTAGGTATGGATTGGTTAGGGAAGAATAACGCCCAGATTAATTGTAAGACCAAGAAAGTGTATTTAAAGACGAAGAGTGGAGAGAAAGTAGTATTTAAGGGACAGAGGCAAGAGCAACTGTTTCTTACAATCGTTCAGGCTAAGAAGTTACTTAGAAAAGGTTGTGAGTCATTCCTAGCTTATGTAGTGGATTCAGAAAAGGGCAACCCCAGCATAGAAGGTATTCCCGTAGTTAACGAATTTCCAGATGTGTTTCCAGATGAACTACCAGGCTTAACGCCAGAATCGACAAATCGAGTTCGAGATCAACCTTGCTCCGGGCACAGAAGCAGTTTCGAAGGCCCCATATAGGATTACACCAGCAGAAATGAAAGAGTTGGCGAGCCAGCTACAAGAATTGTTGGACAAAGGAGTGATGCGGCCAAGTACGTCGCCATGGGGAACACCTATCTTGTTCGTAAAGAAGAAAGATGGAAGTATGCGGTTATGTATAGATTATCGGGAGTTGAATAAGGTGACGATTAAGAACCGATACCCGCTACCAAGAATAGATGACCTATTTGATCAGCTGAAAGGAGCAAAGTGCTTTTCAAAGATTGACTTAAGATCAGGATACCATCAATTAAAGATCAAAGAAGAAGATATCCCAAAGACAGCATTTAGGACAAGATACGGACATTATGAATTCTTAGTAATGCCTCTTGGATTGACTAACGCCTCGGCAGCATTTATGGATCTGATTAATTGGGTATTTAAAAAGTATTTGGACAAGTTCGTAGTGGTATTCATTGATGACATCCTTATTTATTCAAAGTCGGTAGAAGAACATAAGCAGCATCTTTGGATAGCATTGGAGATACTCCGACAAGAGAAGTTGTATGCCAAGTTTTCTAAATGTGAGTTTTGGTTAAAGGAAGTTCAATTTTTGGGGCACGTCATTGGAGATGAAGGAGTTAAAGTAGATCCGGCAAAGATTGAGGCGATTATGAGTTGGGAGAGGCCAAAGACACCTACGGAAGTGCGAATTTTTCTAGGATTGGCGGGTATTATAAAAGATTTGTCAAGGATTTTTCAAAAATCGCCACACCATTGACTAAGTTAACAAGGAAGAATCAGAAGTTCGAATGGAATGCAGAATGTGAGGATAGCTTTCAAGAGTTGAAACAGAGATTGGTAACAGCTCCGGTGTTAGTACTACCAGACGACCAAGGAAACTTTGTGATTTTCAGCGATGTTTCACATAAAGGATTGGGCTGTGTGCTAATGCAACATAATAAGGTGATCGCAGTATGCGTCAAGACAGTTAAAACCGCATGAATTGAAGTACCCGACGCATGACTTGGAACTAGCCGCCATAATGTTCGCACTTAAGATTTGGAGACATTACATATACGGGGAAAAGTGTGAAATCTACACGGATCACAAGAGTTTAAAGTACATTTTCACTCAGAAGGAACTCAATATGAGGCAAAGGAGATGGTTGGAATTGATTAAGGACTATGATTGCTCGATAAATTATCATCCTGGAAAGGAGAATGTTGTAGCTGATGCTTTGAGTAGGAAGGAAAGATTGAATATGATAGAAACACCAAAAGAATTGTCTGAAGAGATTAAGAGATTTGGATTGGAACTTTGTGATTGTGGAATAGTTGAAGAAGTTTTTCATGCAATGACTTTTCAGCCAACACTAGTGGAAAAGATAAGGAAATGCCAGGAAGAAGTAATGGAGAAAGAGAAGAATCAGCTAACTGGAGAAGAGATTGGTACTCAAAAGGATGAGCAAGGTATACAAAGGTTTTCCTTAAGAATTTGGATTCCTCATGTACCTGAATTGAAGAATGAGATTTTGCAAGAAGCCCACAATTCAAGATTTTCAATCCATCCGGGAAGCACCAAGATGTATCGGGACTTGAAGCAGAACTTTTGGTGGCCAAATATGAAGCGAGAGGTGGTAAAATGGGTTGCGAAGTGTTATACTTGTCAGAAAGTGGAGGCAGAACATCAAAGACCAAGCGGATTAATTCAGCCCCTAAAGATTCCAGAAAGGAAATGGGAAAATATTGCTATGGACTTTATAGTGGGACTACCGCGAATAAATCCGGACATGACACTATATGGGTTATAGTTGATCGCCATACAAAGTCGGCGCATTTCCTTCCAATTAATGAGAAGTCGTTATTGGACAGATTGGTTCATCTGTATGTGCGTGAAATCGTACTAAGACATGGAGTACCCGTATCGATAGTTTCAGACAGAGATCCCCGATTTAACTCGAGATTCCGGAAGCAATTTCAAGAGAGTCTTGGCACGAAGTTGAACATGAGTACGGCATATCACCCGCAGACTGATGGTCAGAGCGAAAGGACAATTCAAACAATCGAATACATGTTGCACAGTTGTGCAATCGATTTTGCCGGAAGTTAGGACAACCACTTACCATTAGTAGAATTCTCCTATAATAACAGCTATCACTCCAGTATTGGCATGCCACCATACGAAGCTTTGTACGGACGGAAATGTAGATCACCGACAAGTTGGGATGAAGTAGGAGAAAGAAATATTATAGGCTCGGAATTGGTACAACAGTTGCATAAGATAGTCAAGTTAATTCAGAAAAGGTTGCTTGCTGCTCAAGATAGATAGAGAAACTATGTAGATCCAGCGCGTAAGGATGTTAGATTCCAAGTAGGCGAAGCCGTTTTGCTGAAGGTGTCACCAAGGAAAGGGTTGTTTAGATTTGGCAAGCAAGGGAAGTTAACACCTAGATATATAGGTCCTTTTGAAATTTTGAGTCAAGTGGGGAAGGTGGCCTACGAGTTGGCCTTACCACCTCAGTATCAGCATGTGCATAATGTGTTCCATGTGTCATTGCTTAAGAAGTACAATCCTGATGTCAACCATGTGATAGAATATGAACCTGTAGAAATTCAGGCAGACCTGTCATTTGTGGAGCAACCTGTCAAATTACTCGACCGGCAAGTAAAGAGTCTTAGGAATAAGTCGGTAAAGTTAGTGAAAGTACTTTGGAGGAACCCCAAGGTCGAAGAATCAACTTGGGAGTTAGAGTCTGATGTGCGTTCCCAGTATCCTCATCTGTTCTCTTAGATTCTGGGGACAGAATCCCTTAAGGGGGAGAGGATGTTACGACCGGCATTTTGTGTAATATTATTTGTGAACTTTGTATAATATTAGAGCCGAATGTAAATATACTTAATGATTGTACGTTGTGTGAATGAAAATTTCTGCATTATAAATTGTTTTATGTAGAATATGATTTTTCATAGCAAAAGTTTATTTATTTCCCTTATTTTTGATTTATAAGGAATATAAAAAACCTTGGAAAAAATTTTCTTTTAAAATTTATTTCATTCACAAATTTCAAAAGTGATCTTATAAAATTTCTAAAAATCCAAGTTATTTTATGGTATAAATTTTATAATTTTTGAACTTGTATTTTATTTTATAAAAATAAATCTTTAAAAATTTATTTGTTATAATTAGAAAATTACATGGAAACCCTTGCATGCAAATCACTCTTCCATTCTATTAAAGTGAAAAGGAGACCTTTCGAACCCCACTAACTCACTTGTTGTTAACCAAATTACCACATTAACCTTGCATGCAAAATGGCCTAACTTTAGCTAGAGGGTATTTTTGTACATTCTCATTTCAACTCATTTCTTTTAGTCAATCAAAGGCATAAAAAACAAAAACAAAATGTGAGAAATCATTTCCTCACTCCACACTCCAACTCACCTCTCTTTTTCTCTCCTCCCCCTCCCTCTCCTTGCTCTCGGCCGAGAACCCCCTCCCCCACTCCCTTCCATTTTTCCATCCCATTTCTCATCTTCCCTAGTGTAATTCTTCCACCTATATTTATTTTATATATTCCCAAGAGTTTTGTGATTTTCGAGATGAAGTTTCATGGTTGCATGTGTAGCTTTTGTGTGATCTCCAAAGAGAAACTCTTGATTCTTGTGAATTCAAGAGCTTTCTATGAGATACATTTTATATATGTTTTAACTAAGTGTTTTATGGAGAGACCATGCTTTAAAAACCTTTGCATGCTACTGAAATTTCACTATATAATCATGTTTAGCCATGCATGCTAGTTTTAAGATGTTAATATGATGATAAACCATGTTGTGTATGCTACTCTTTTCGAAATCATGTTTTCATGTTTAAAAATCTATAAATTCGAATTATTTGTGCTTGAAATAGATTGTTTCCATGATATATTTCTTAATAATAGTTAAGAGAAGATATATTTCATGATTATTAAGGTTGAGTAATAGGTACAAGTCGAATTTACAAGAATTTATACTCTATGTTTTAGCCGAAATCTTGTTAAGTATTTTCCATGAGTTGCATGTTATATTTTTATTTGCATGTTGGTGTTCTAAGGCATGGATGATCTCCACTCCTGTTGAGGTACTATTTTAGGATGTTGATGCACTAGGTTTGCTTTGGTAAAGGTTGGATGTTTGGTTAATAAGTGGGAGTCAAGGTGGAAAGGGATTAGTTAGTGCTTGCATTTTTCCAGATTTGGTGCAGTAGTTTATGAGGAAGTTTTGAATGAGCATTTGTTGTGCACTTTGAGGCCCAAGCCACCAGAAGATAGCACTAGGAGTATATAATAGATTTTAGGAGTTTGTTGGAGGTTTGTAAGACGTTTGGTTAGGTGCACGAGTGGAATCACAAAATCTTTCCAGCAGGGGAGAGTTTTGTTGCAACTTAGAAATAGGAAGTTTTGACCATGTCATAGGTAGGCCCTCATTAGGCCCTGTTGGGCCTTAGTAAGAGGGAGTGTCAGAGGAGTTTTTCCAGCAATATTTGATAGGATTTGAGTTAGAATAATGTGTCACAAGTTAGTTCAAGTCAGGACCTTTTCTACCCAGAAAAAAATAGGGGAACCATGGACTTTAAGCTTAGGCCTAGGGAGGCCCAAGCTAGGCCCTTGAGCCACATCAAGTTTGGGAGTTGCCTTATGATTAGAAGAGTCTAGTGTAGAAGTTTTGGAGGTAAAGTTGTAGTGTAAGAGTGTCTAATTCACTCAAGAAACCATAGATGTCATTCTGAAATTTACCTTAGTAAGCACCTTCACTTACCACATAGTTTTAGAGCATTTATGAGTGAGGCCTAGGTTGACCACTATAGTTGCAAGATAGAATTAATCTAGTAGAGTGAAAGGCCCAAGTGAGGGTCAAAATTTTTGGATAGTTTAGTAAAGGCACATCGAGTTAGGAGGCCAAAATTTGGAGACTTTGTCTAGTTTAGCGATCAAGTGACTTAAGTTGTGGAACGAGATCATCCAAGCCTAGTGTTGCAATATGGTGTGTGCGTAATATTGTTTGGTATTTAAAATATAGTATGTGAGTATATGTGGCTATGTGTACTATTATGTTTATAAGGTGATTTTAATTGCGTGCATATATGCCTAAGTGCCATTTGTGTTTAATTTCGGGTTGTAAGTAGGTTGCGTTGGTGAGAATATATTATAATGAGGTTATTATTAATTGTGTAGGATCTCGAGACGAGGGTAAACTTGCCATAAAGATCGAGTAAAGCTTCTAGTTGCTCCTACTTTCCAATCCAGTCCAGTCCAGCCCTCTCAAGGCAAGTGATTCAACCTACTTTTTAGTTTACACTGCGAATGTGTGATAACTAGTTCTTATATATATGATGCGAGTATCCTGATTTACCTTGTTATACCCGGACCAAGTGATTCTCAAATCTATCTTCGTATTATATAGAAATGCCATGAACCCTCAGGTACTTATTACAAGTAGATCAAAAATCATACCATGCTAGTATACCAAAGTAATCGGGATGCCATGATAAAATAGAGAATTGTTATAATACCTGATTGATCCTTTTGATTAACATGCTATTGATTACTGAGAAATCTTGATTTTACACCCTGATGCTTGATTTAACTCTTGTTAGAACCCCGATAGAAACTTTATCTTGATACCTAAAAGCAAGATATTCTTTAAAGTCGTTCACGATTGTTTGATAACCCTATCCTTACCCTAAAGCTTGACATCCTGATATACCTTGAGCTAATGATCACTTTCTTTATATCTTAACACCTCTATCATACTTGTAACCAGTAATTCTTATCTTCTTGATGTTCTAATACCTATACCTTGTCTAAAACCATTGCTTTAAGCCTAGTTTGGCATTACTCTTTCATATTATCCAATAACCCTACTAAATCTCCTTGTCAAAATTCTTGTAAATGGAAACCTTTCAATTACCCTGATAGAGTAAAGTCTAGTGGATCATGGCCCTAAGATTTAGTGAACATAATTCCAGTGTTTCAAGTCAATCTACAATCCCTTGATAAAGATGTTTACTGTTTAAGAAATTTTATTATCAATGGGCATCAGTTTTTGAAATGATTAAAATTTGTATTTTCAGTCCCAAAGGGGGGTAAATGTTTTCTTTAAATAGTGGATCTGGACTGAGACGCAAGTCCTTTCCACACTGATATTGTAGGCTCAAAAGTTGCCTAGGGATCCCATTAATGTTTTGAGACCCAGCGAGGTTCGGGATTACTTCGCGGCTAATCACCGGCTGTAATCCGTAGCGTCATAAAATGGTTTTTGATTAAGATATGATTTTGAAAAAGTTTTTGATACAAGCAAATGATGCCATCACCCAAAAGTTTATCTCTTGTTATTATAAGTTATATCTTCACATTGTCATTCTTTAATATATATCTCAATTTATGTTTTGTATCGTATTGTTTAGCACTTGTTGAGCATTTGGCTCACTACTTGCTTTAACCCTGATATTACAGCTAGCAGCTATGGTTAGATTCAAGCAGACAGCACGTACGACTTGTGATGCCGATGCTGTATGTCCGAGCTCAGGTAGAATAAGAGATAGTTTTGTGTGAGGACTCGATATTTAAACCAGTTGTAATAGTTAGTAGTATTGGGCTGTTCCAAACCCTCAACTGTAAGATCTTGGATTCAGTTGTATTTACTTTCTTTTAAATATTGTAATAGTTATATATTATGTATTGTTAAGTTGGGGGGTGTGACAGGTTTTGGTATCAGAGCTACGGTTTAGAGTCCCTAGACAGCCCAAATAGGTTATAGTATATATGTATAGGTTATAGATAATATGCGAGAGAGTAGGTTAAGTAAATTTATTATTAATACTCCTCTTATTGGTTTTTCAGCAAAGGGCGCACTCCTCATCATCCTCTGGGTCGGACGACACTATTGCTTTCTCCGTGTATGCTAAGTTGAGGCGCGAGTTTGACATACTTCAGGGCAAGTACGACCGACTGATAGTTAAATCACTTGCAGTAGTCTCAGGATTTGAGTCATGTTGCTCCCTCTCAACATATGCTTCAATTTTAGAAGAATTTCCACTGTTCTGTGGAACCTCGGAGCTTTGTGTGATATCAGGATTTACTGTATCAGAGTCAGGATTTATAAGTTCAGCATAAGTTACTTCATTTTCAAATCTCAACTTGTCATGGTGATAGGGATAAATAAGTCCTGATTTTATAATTAATGGGCTGCTAGGCCCAATAAGAAGATGTATGATATACAGACCAGAAAGGTTAAACCTGATGGACCAGATCAGGTCTGGTGGAATAAAAAAAAGGGCCCAAAAGCCCTGATTATTAATTAATTTCATAATTAATTAATAAGGGAAAAATCAGCTATTGAGAAGAGTCCTGATAAGGATATAAATCCTTATAGATTAGCCTCAAGGGGACCTAAAAGGATAAGGAATCAGTTTCCTACTATCTAGGACTCCGAAGTCCATTCTAATTATGAGACTTACCCATCAAGTCTCCTATACCAAGTCCAATTCAAGGACTCCCAACATCTATATAAGGGGTCTCACCCCCACCAATCAGAACTACAGTTTTTTGGCTTGATTCTCTAATTCACAGAGATACGTAGGCATCTCGTAAAGGCAGATTGAGTCACGAAACACGAGAGCAACCATTAAAGGCCTTGAGCTCCCGAATCTTAGTAATAAATACAGCAAATAATAACCTTAGCTTTTTATCCATAACATTTGGCGCCGTCTGTGGGAAAGCAACAACAACCATGGCGAGAACACGGAGAACAATTGGAGCTCTAGAGGAAGGAACACCATCAGAGACAACCCAGGTGACTTCATCAACCGTGGAGGTTCCTCCCCATTCAACTTATGCATCTACTCGGGGGGAAGCCCAGACAGGGGCAACTCAACCTCAGCCACAAGGGACAACTTCCCCCGACTATTCAAGGTACGAATCCTCAAGTTCAACAAGTACATATACCTGTGAATTCTCGACCCGTCGGGTATGAATATTCAACTGTTGTTACTACTAACCCCCCTTATAGGATGCCCCTTCACCCTGAGGTTGGAGGAGCGGATATGTTGGGCGAAGCGAAGCACGAGGGCGGTCGCCCCCCTATATACGAGGTTTGGGTCCTATTCCTGAGGATCGGGAATTTTCTGGTCCTTACACTGAGAGAGACTCCGAATCTTCGGATGATGAAGTGGCCCCGAGAAGGAGGCGTCCTGGAAAAGAGCCAATGGCCGATGGAAGGCAACGCCCCCAAAGCACCCCAGGGGCGAATCCCCAAGAAGTGCAGGAAAGGATCAGGGCTCATGAGGCTGAAATCCAAAGGCTGAGGCGTGATTTGGAGGCTCACCAGGCCACCAGACCCCAGATACCTCCTAGGGGGAGAAATCCTCCTCCTGTCATAGACCTGGATGGTCCGGTAAGAAGAAGGGCTGCTGTCCCAAGAACTGATCCAAGCAATCTCCTTCCCCTTGGAGATCCTGATGATCCAACTCCACCCTTCACAGAAGAGATAATGAATGCCCATATCTCGAGGAAATTTAAGATGCCCACTATCAAAGCCTATGATGGCACGGGAGATCCCGCTAATCATGTTAGGACATTCTCTAATGCACTGCTGCTGTAACCCGTGAATGATGCCATAAAGTGTCGGGCCTTCCCTCAAACCCTGTCGGGTATGGCTCAAAGATGGTACAGTCGCCTGCCCCCAAATTCTATTGGATCGTTCAGAGAATTAAGTCACGCTTTTATTAAGCAATTCATCAGTGGAAGAGTCCATGAGAAAAGTTCAGCATCTCTTATGAGTCTTGTGCAGGGAGCTAAGGAATCCTTAAGAGATTACCTGAATCGTTTTACAAAGGAGGCTTTAAAAGTCCCAGACCTTGATGATAAGGTAGCCATGATAGCACTGCAACAAGGAACTAGGGATGAGTTTTTCAAGATGTCTTTGGCCAAACGACCCCCTGAGAGCATGTTGCAGCTCCAAGAGAGGGCAGGGAAGTATATCAAGGTTGAAGAAAGTATGAGGAAGACCATAGTAAGTAATGAGCCCACTGGAGGCAAGAAACGAAAAACTGATTTGGAGTATATCGCTAAGGATAAATATCCTAGAACCGAACAAAACCCTGATTCAACCCCCAAGAAGGGAGGACCTGGGCAAAAGTTCACTGAATACGCTAAGCTGAATGCTCCCAGAAGTCAGATTTTGATGGAGATTGAGAAAGACAGAGATATTCGCTGGCCTAAGCCCTTGAAGGCTGATCCCGCCAAGCTAGATAAGGGCAAGTATTGCAGGTTTCACAAAGATGTTGGCCATGACACCGATGAGTGTAGGCAGTTGAAAGATGAAATTGAGTTTTTGATTCGAAAAGGAAGATTGAACAAGTATACTGGAGATGGAGGAGACAGAAATAATAATGGAAGGAAGAACTTTGAAGATCGTAGGAGGGACCAAGATGATCAGGGGCGGAATCCCCAACCTCGAGGGCCTGTGATAAACACGATCTTTGGAGGTCCAACTGCTGCTGGATTGTCCAAAAATTCCAGAAAGGCATATACTAGAGAGGTTATGCATATTGTTAGAGAAGCCCCGAAGAGGGCCGGGACAGAAGTAACATTGGCTTTTGATGATTCCGACCTAGAGGGTGTGAAGTTTCCCCATGACGACCCGCTGGTCATAACACCGATAATAGGAAATAGCCCGGTTAAGAGGGTCCTTGTGGATAATAGTGCTTCTGTGGATATCTTGCTCCACGACACCTTTCTAAGGATGGGGTATAACGACTCCCAGTTGACACCAACCGACATGCCGATATATGGATTTGCTGGAGTAGAATGTCCTGTGGAAGGGATAATTAAATTGCCAACCACCATAGGTACGGAGCCAAGGCAAGCAACGCAGATGCTGGATTTCGTGGTGGTAAAGGCTAGTTCAACTTATAATGCTATCATGGGGAGAACAGGGATACATGCCTTCAAGGCAGTCCCCTCTTCCTACCATTCAGTCATGAAGTTTCCCACCCGAAACGGGATTGGAGAAGAGAGAGGAGATCAAAAAATGGCTAGAAGCTGTTATGTGGCCTCTTTGAGGGCAGATGGAGTCGGGGGGCAGGTTCTTCCTATTGAAGATATGGATGTTCAAGAAAATGATGAGAATAGAGGAAGGCCAGCAGAAGAATTGGTTTCGGTTCCTTTAGATCCCAAGAATCCTGAGAGGATGACTTTCATTGGAGCCACATTAGAGGAGCCCCTTAGAGGGAAGTTAGTGAAATTTTTGCAAGAAAATAGTGATGTGTTTGCATGGTCAGCAGCTGATATGCCAGGCATAGACCCGGAGTTAATTACTCACAAGCTAAACGTGGATCCAAGCCGGAAGACAGTGAAACAAAAGAAAAGAAATTTTGCCCCAGAAAGACAAGAGGCTATAAGGCAGGAAGTGGAAAAGCTCTTAGAGGCTGGTTTCATTGAGGAGATTCAATTTCCGGAGTGGTTAGCAAACCCTGTAATGGTGAAGAAGGCTAATGGAAAGTGGAGGATGTGTATAGACTTCACCGATCTGAATGATGCATGCCCCAAAGACTGTTTTCCGTTGCCTAGAATTGATACTTTGATTGATGCCACCGCTGGACATGAGATGCTGAGTTTCATGGATGGGTTTAGCGGATACAACCAGATCAAAATGCATAAGGATGACATTCCAAAGGTATCATTTATCACTGACTTTGGTGTTTATTATTATCTTGTTATGGCGTTTGGTCTCAAGAATGCAGGAGCCACCTATCAAAGGTTGGTGAATAGAATTTTTAAGGATCTTATTGGTAAGACTATGGAAGTCTATGTTGATGACATGTTAGTCAAGAGTCTAGTAAAGACTGATCATATAGCCCATTTAAGGGAAGCTTTTGAGGTCCTGAGGTACCACAAGATGATGTTGAATCCTACGAAGTGTGCTTTCGGAGTAGGATCTGGAAAGTTCTTGGGACTGATGGTCTCAAAAAGGGGAATTGAGGCTAACCCGGATAAGATAAAGGCGATCCTGGACATGGAACCACCAAAAACTGTTAAGGATGTTCAGAAGCTTACAGGAAGGGTTGTTGCGTTAGGACGATTCATCTCCAAGTCAGGAGACAAGTGCTTGTCATTTTTCAAGTCACTAAAGAACATCAAAGACTTTGTATGGAGTGAGGAAAATCAGAAGGCATTTGAAGAGTTAAAGAAGTATATGGGCCAGGCCCCGTTGTTGGCCAAGCCAGTTCTGAATGAAGTTTTATTCTTGTACTTGGCTGTTTCAGAGAGCGCCTTGAGCGCGGTGTTGGTTAAGGAGGAACTGAAAGTCCAGAAACCCGTATACTATGTCAGCAAAATTTTGCATGGTGCTGAGTTGAATTATTCAGCCATTGAGAAATTCGCTTTAGCCTTGGTAATGGCTTCAAGAAAGCTGCGTCCTTATTTTCAAGCTCACCAAATTGAAGTGCTAACAAATCAGCCACTGAGAAATATCATTCACAGTCCCAAGGCAAGTGGGAGACTGATTAAGTGGGCAATAGAGTTGGGAGAGTTCGATCTCAGGTATAAGCCACGTACGGCCATAAAAGCCCAGGCACTAGCTGACTTCGTGGTGGAATGCACCATACCCAACCAAGAAGTCGGGGGGCAGGAAGATACCATACCTCAAGACAAGGGAGTCGACAATGGGGACAGGGAGAAGAATGACAAGGAGAAAGAATATTGGGTTCTCTATTTTGATGGAGCATCAAAAACAAATTCCAGTGGAGCAGGGTTGGTTTTGCAAAGCCCTGATGGGTTCTTAATTGAGTATGCTATGAAGCTAGATTTTCCAACCACAAACAATGAGGCAGAGTATGAAGCCCTGATAGCTGGCCTTGGTCTAGCTGGGACACTTAGAGTCAAAAACTTAAAGGTCCGTGGAGACTCGAAGCTGATCATATCCCAGGTAAAGGGAGAATTTGAGGCAAGGGATGATACGATGGCTAAGTATGTCCACCTAGTAAGGGCTGTGATGACCCAATTTAATGAATGCCATATTGAACACATTCCAAGGGAAGAAAATGTTAAGGTAGATGCGCTATCAAAGTTCGCTTCGTCTGAGATTGAAGAAAGTTCAGGAAGTGTGTACTTCCGTGTTTTGAAGACACGGAGCATAGATGTTAAGCTAGTGGCTCCCATAGGCTTGGGGACGTCATGGATTGATCCCATCAAAGCTCACATTCAGACCGGTTGGTTGCCAAGTGATGCAACTGAAGCACGGAAGTTAACTGTTCGGGCACTAAGATACTCTTTGATAGATGGGATTCTTTACAAAAGATCTTTCGTGGTTCCCTATTTGAGGTGTCTCAGGCCCGATGAGGCACGCTTGGCTCTTGAAGAAGTGCATGAAGGTATTTGTGGACAACACTTGGGGGGCAGGGCCTTGGCTCATAAGATAACTCGTTTAGGCTTCTATTGGCCAGAAATGATGGCTGATGCCAAAAGATATGTAAAGAAGTGTGACCGCTGTCAGAAGCATGCACCAGTTGTTAGACAACCCCCCGAGATGCTGACCTCTATCAACTCGCCTATTCCCTTTGCCATGTGGGGGATGGATATTCTAGGGCCTTTTCCTATGGCCACGGCACAAAGGAAATTTCTGATTGTAGCCATTGATTATTTCACCAAGTGGATCGAAGCCAAACCCTTGGCCAAAATCACTACTAAGCAGGTTGCACAATTCCTGTGGGAAAACATTATGTGCCGATATGGAATTCCCCCTATCCTTGTCACTGACAATGGAACACAATTCAACAATGAGGAATTCAAGAAGTATTGTGAAAAAAATGAAATTGAGTTACGATTCACCTCTGTGGCTCACCCGCAAGCCAATGGACAAGCAGAGGTAGCAAATCGGATAATCCTGGATGGACTAAAGAAGAGGATCGAGAAGTCAAGAAATAATTGGGTAGATGATGATACTTCCAATATTATGGGCCTACAGGACTACCTGTAGAGTCACGACAGGAGCAACTCCCTTCATGTTGGCATATGGGGCAGAAGCAGTAGTTCTCGTGGAGATATCACATTCCTCTCCAAGGATTCAGGCTTTTGATGAGAAAGAAAATGAGGAAGGGCAGAGGTTAGCCCTGGATTTAATCGATGAAGTGCGAGATAAAGCACATGCAAAGATAGTAGAATATCAGAAAAAAGCTTCATTCTACTACAACCTAAGGGTTAAAGAAAGGTTTTTTAAACAAGGCGATCTAGTCTTGAGGAAGATAGAAGCATCTGGTGTCGGACAGAAAGGAAAGCTTGCCCCAAATTGGGAAGGGCCGTACAGAGTCAAGAGCGTTCAGGGTAGAGGAACCTACAAACTGGAAACTATGGATGGTTTTGAAGTCCCGAGGACCTGACACGCACAAAACCTGAAGGTTTACTACGTGTAAGATAGGCGAAGTACGATTCTCACTTGTCATTGTGACAAGTAGGTTTAAAAGCACCTGGAAGCTTTGCTTGCGTAGGATTTTATATTCCAGCAGAATTTACATTGTCTAGTTATTATTGATTAGTGTCGAACCCATGCTGTGTAAGGTTTTGAAAAACCAGGCTTCATATTAAAGAGTTTGAAATTATTTCAATCCAAGGATGTTTAAGGCTCAAATGCATATTAAACAGAAAGAGGCAAGAAAAGCAACATATAAAATATAAGCCCCGAAGGGTAATAAGTTTTGAATACAATTAAGTCAATACAATAAGACAAGCCATGCAGGGCTGAAAAAGCTCTAAGGAGCTGAGGTACCCTCGGCATCCATATCATCGTCCTCTCCACTCTCGCTGGATGTCTCTGTCGTCTCGGAGGAGGAGGAAGAGCTGTCGTCCTCAGCAGGTCTGGAAGAAGACTCGGGAGGAGGAAGGAGTGGATCCTGAGGAACATGGTCCGAGACAACTACTCGGGTACGAAACCTCTGTAGCAAAGCCTCGTCATTAGGGCAGATATAGTCCGCCGGGTTAATATCAGGACAAGCCTCGTTCACGGTCCCAAGGGCCGTGTCCCAACCAGTCCTAAAAAACCCGGGAAAGACTGAATCATCCCTAATCCTCATGGATTGGGCAAACTCCTCCGAGTCCAGATAGTTGTCTATAACTTTATCCTTCTCCGCCCGAAGTACCACCAGCTCGGCGTTAGACTCTCCGAGTTCTTCCTCCTTGCGCTTGAGCTTCTTCTCCAGGGTAGCGTACTTCTTCTGTTGCCTCCTGAGGGCATTATCGGCCTTATCAGAAGCCCGCTTCCATGATTCGACTTGCCTCACAGCGCCTTGAAAGTAGGCGTTAGACTGAAACAAAGCAATTAACAAAGTATAAGGCAAGAAAATGCTACAAGAACGAAAAATAAGTTCAAAAAAGAGAAGGCATACCGAAGCCAGAGACTGAGCTCCCATGAGTTTAATCCTCTCAAGATCAGGGGTGGCCACCACATCAGTAAAGTCCTTGGGAGTCACGCTATGGTAGGACCAATCCCAAGCATGTTTCATGGAACCAACTACGGTGTCCCCTCGGCGGAATCCCCAAAGAGGCTGGAAGACGCCTGTGGAAGTAGCAGTAGGGGCAGCAGCAGTGATAGGAGCACTATGGCCCCCAACTCCTTCAGTTGAAGCCTCCCCCATAGGCTCTTTCTGCTTTCTCAAGAAGATAGGCTCTGTCGCCTTTCCCCGGGTGTCTAGGCCTGCGAGCCGAGCTTTCTTCATCCTAGCTGTCTCCTCAACCAAAGGAACATTGTCCTCGTTAATCTCCTTAGCAGCTGAAACAAAGCAAAGGACAAAATAAGTGATGTTAATAATGCATGAAATGAAGTGAAATTGAGAAGGGAAGAAAAATACCCTGTTGAGAAACAAAGGATAGCCCCACATGAATCAGGGAAAACTCCTCTAAGAGAGTCCAGCTGGTGGTCGTGCCATCATCCTGAGTAAGCCCATTATAAATAATAGTTTCTTCGGGAGTTAAGTGAATGGATTTGAGGCTACCATCACTAACCTTCCCAAAGGAAGATCGAAAAAGTGTGCCCCAGTCACCATTCTCCCAACGTAACCCGACGAAACTATTCCTCCAATTTTGGTTATTATCAGGAATAGAGGCGCTGTTAAAGATATGTTTGCTTTTGGGCCTTTGCTTGACATAGACCCAGCCGCAGATACTGGAAGAACTATTGTAACACTGAAAGACTTTCCTAAAAACAGCTACAGAAAGAGGAAAACCCTCCCTAAGACAGCAGACCATAAAACATAGAATGTTCCTCCAGGCGTTTGGAGGAAGCTGACACGGGTTGATTTGTAAATCAGCCAAAAGATGAGGAATAAAGGGGTGAAAAGGAAACCTAAGCCCAGCATTAAGGGCATCCGTGTAAATGAAGAGAGTATCGGGTCTCCAGTGGCAAGTACGATCACCACCAGAGACTGGAACTAATCTAAGAGGAGGAAGGACGTTATAACGAGCATTTAGTTTATTGAAATCTATGTTGTGCCAAGTATTACAATGATTAAAAGAGTCGAGATGTGCAGTGGAGGGATATTCATCCCCCTAGTGTTAATCATATCAATTAAAGACATATATGAAGAGCGGATCTCGATATCCTTACCTCGTTTTGAAGCCGAGGCTATCTTGGCCGCCCTCTCGGAACTCTTGTCAGCCATTTAGTAGAGATTGGAAAAGAAGGCTGGGAGCTAAGGGAGGAGAAAGATTGGAGAATTTTAGAAATGAATGAAGTAAAGGGAGAAGAGTGTGAAGAGAATGCACACTCCCCCCACCTATATATAGGAAGAATAAGTGGATAATGGGCCTTAAAAAGCCCATTTGGGCCCAAAAGTTGGAAGGTTCTGGAATTATCCAGGAAATTCCTGGAAAATTCAAGAGAATTCTAGCAAAAATCAGAAGAAAACTTGAGTTTTTTTGAAAAATCTGGAAGAATCCAGAAAAATCCAGAAAGATTTGGAGCTTGGGCTTAAAATAAAAGCCCAGTTGAATGAATATGGGCCCAATAAAACAAAAGCCCAGAAAAGGGCCCAGGTATTTAAGGTTAAAAGCCCATAAGCCAAAATCCAGTCATAACGGGCCAAAAGAATAAAAGCCCAGGGAAAAGAGAAGGTGGCCCAAAAATAAAGCCCAGGGAAAAGTGAAGGTGGCCCAAAAATAAAGCCCAGGGAAAAGTGGATGTCGGCCCAAAAATAAAGCCCAGGTAAAAGTGGATAAAAAGATCAGGAATATGACCCAATTCGACCAGGAATCATGAGGAAATCCTGGTCGAAATACTAGAGGTCGAAATTGCTTCGATCAAGGCACGAAATGATGCTTAAATCGGTCAAAATATTAGTTCCTGACCGAAATGATCAGAATTCTGATCGAAAATAAATAAACCAGAAAAACTGTCGACCAGAAAGCAAGGCAAGATCCTGGTCGAATGGATCCTGCTCGAAATTGCTTCGACCAAGACAAGAATGATGGCTAATTCGGTCAAAACAAAGAATTCTGACCCAAAATCCTGACCGAAAATTTCCTGCTCGAAAAAGAACAAGGGGTAGGAAAAATCCTGGCCGAAATTCGACCAGGAATTCTGCTCGAAACACTCCTGCTCGAAAGGCTGTCGACCAGGGCAATATGGAGGATAATTCGACCAGGATCCTGGTCGAATGGATTCCTGGTCGAAAATTGTATAAAAAAAAAAAGGAGAGAGAGAAAAAAGGAAGAAAAAAGGAAGAAAAAGGGAAGAAGAAATCCTGGAAAATTACAAAAAATAAGGAAATTCCTTAAATAGTTTCTGAAAAATGTTAATATTTTCAGAAATAAGGAATAAATCCAGAAATTAAGGATAAATCCCAGAAATTAAGGGAAAAATCCAGAAATTAAGGATAAATCCCAGAAATTAAGGGAAAAATCCAGAAATTAAGGATAAATCCCAGAAATTAAGGGAAAAATCCAGAAATTAAGGATAAATCCCAGAAATTAAGGGAAAAATCCAGAAATTAAGGATAAATCCCAGAAATTAAGGGGAAAATCCAGAAATTAAGGGAAAATCCAGAAATTAAGGATAAATCCCAGAAAATTAAGGATAAATCCCAGAAATTAAGGGAAAAATCCAGAAATTAAGGATAAATCCCAGAAATTAAGGGAAAAATCCAGAAATTAAGGGAAAATCCAGAAATTAAGGATAAATCCCAGAAAATTAAGGATAAATCCCAGAAAATTAGGGAAAAATTCCTGGAAATTAAGATAATTTCTGAATAAAAGGAAGATTCGTTGTAAATGTGTAGGTCGCTCCACACTTTACGCAAAAACGAAACCTTGTAAGGGAACGAATAGATTTAACTTCTGCGAAACCTAATCAATGTTTCCCAAAAGTTGGGGGGCAAATGATAGGGATAAATAAGTCCTGATTTTATAATTAATGGGCTGCTAGGCCCAATAAGAAGATGTATGATATACAGACCAGAAAGGTTAAACCTGATGGACCAGATCAGGTCTGGTGGAATAAAAAAAAGGGCCCAAAAGCCCTGATTATTAATTAATTTCGTAATTAATTAATAAGGGAAAAATCAGCTATTGAGAAGAGTCCTGATAAGGATATAAATCCTTATAGATTAGCCTCAAGGGGACCTAAAAGGATAAGGAATCAGTTTCCTACTATCTAGGACTCCGAAGTCCATTCTAATTATGAGACTTACCCACCAAGTCTCCTATACCAAGTCCAATTCAAGGACTCCCAACATCTATATAAGGGGTCTCACCCCCACCAATCAGAACTACGTTTTTTGGCTTGATTCTCTAATTCACAGAGATACGTAGGCATCTCGTAAAGGCAGATTGAGTCACGAAACACGAGAGCAGCCATTAAAGGCCTTGAGCTCCCGAATCTTAGTAATAAATACAGCAAATAATAACCTTAGCTTTTTATCCATAACACATGGTCATCTACATCTTCTAGACCTGTTATCTTCTTGTCATCAAAAGGTACATGTATAGATTCCATAACTGTTCTTGTTCTTAGATTATAAACTTTGAAGGCTTTTGTAGACAATGGATATTCCACAAAAATTCCTTCATCGGCTTTTAAATCAAACTTGGTAAGATGCTCTGGATAAGTTTTGAGAATAAAACACTTACAACAAAATATATGAAAGTATTTCAAATTTGGTTTCTTTCCTTTCACCATCTCAAATGGTGTTTTTCCATGCTTTTTTATCAATGTTGCATTTTGTGTAAAGCAAGAAGTTTGCACAGCCTCAGCCCAGAAGTAGGTAGGCAATTTTTCTTCCTCTAGCATGGTTCTTGCAGCTTCTATCAGAGTTCTATTCTTTCTTTCAACAATTCTATTTTGTTGTGGAGTTCTAGGAGTAGAAAACTCTTGCTTTATCCCCTTGAGTTTACAGGACTCTTCCATAGAGCTATTCTTAAATTCAGTTCCATTATCACTTCTGATGTTCTTCACTTTGTATGTTGATCCTTCTTCCAGTTCCCTCACATGATCAAGAAGAATGGATGGAGATTCATCCTTGGTGTGAAGAAAATACACCCATGTGTATCTTGTATATTCATCAATAATCACAAGTGCATACCTCTTATTGGCAATTGATATAACATTCACTGCACCAACGAGACCAACATGAAGTAGATGATATGGTTCAAGAATGGAGGATTCAGTTTTACTCTTGAAAGATGTCTTCCTTTGTTTGGCTTTCTGGCATGAATCACATAAGCCATCAGGAGTAAACACTGCATTGGGAAATCCTCTTGCAAGATCTTTCCTCACAAGTTCATTGATATTGTTGAAGTTGAGGTGAGAAAGTCTTTTATGCCAGTTACAGTTTTCTTCCATAGATGCTCTATTCAGTAGACAAACCTCTGAATTTTCAATTCTTGTGGAGACCCTGGCTTCATATAAACTACCATGTCTTACACCAGTCAATGTGATCTTGCCATCAGACTTACTGACAATTTCACAATGCTCCTCATAAAAATTGATATGGTAACCTTGTTAGTGTAGGTGCCCTAGAGGCAATACATTATTCTTTTAAATCTTTATGTCAGTTGATCATTCAATAAATGTATTTATTATGACCTTAATTACTGCGATATTTTGTTTGCATAATAAATGTCCTTAGAATCATGATACACATTGTATAGTTTAAGTACATGACTTAAACTTGAGATTATATAATATATCATATTCTTAAAGGTCCCTAGTCGAGTATTATTATATAGGACAATAATAATACATAGATAAACTAGTATGTTGTTTGACAAGATAACCACATCTCATTAGTTATAAGTATGGGGATACTAAAGTCAATACATAGGTACATGTGAGAGAACATGGTACTGGACAGACCCACGGTGAGATTCTTCATGTTTAATAAAGTCATAAGAAAGACTCACAGTGATAATGGTGTAACGATCCTTTGACTTGAAATCATTATATTTCTATACGAGGATTAATATACTTTGACTACATTAAAAGTTACTTTTGATCGGGTGATGAGTCGTATGAGAAATATGAATGATAGATAAAGGATTTAACCCTCCTATAATTAGGAGAAATATTATTGGCCTCTTGATTGAGTGAGATTATAAAAAGCATGGCCATGCTCAAATAATGATTTGTCTTGATAGTCTACTCATGGATCAAGTAAACCCGGATTAAATGTTGAAGAGGATGACTAAATACATGCCTCGAGTTTAATCTATAATATGTATGGTTAAAGGGATTATATTACACGAAAAACATTAATCATGAAAGGTTTTATCTAATCACGATTTAATTATTGTTTAATTGGGTAACAAGGATGTATTGCTACATACAGCTCATTGTTTATAATTTTATTGGAGAATAAAATTATTGCCAATTAAATAATAGCCTATAGGGTAACACAAATAGAGCACTTAATGGAATAGTTAATTTAAATTGTGGATTTAAATTAATTGATGATTATTTGAATTTTATTATAATTAAGTAAGACTTAATTGAGATAATATAAATTCGAATTAAAGGGAATGTTTTTGCCCATAATAATTAAGTATGACTTAGTTATTAATTAAATAATAGAAATTCGTTTTTATTATTTAATCCTATACCTACTAGGGTTGGGCTTTTCTGTTATGGGCCTTTTAATCAGTCACTATAAATAGATAATGATAGGTTAAGAGGCAAGTAACGTTTTGGAGAAAACCCTAGCAGCAAAGAGAGGCAGAGGCAATTCGGATCGTCAAGAAGGAGGCTAGTACATCCATTCCGTAGTCAAGTTCGTGAGACGTTCTTGGAGGTGCTCGTGTGGATACCATAGAGGTGTTACTCCGAGAGGTAGACACAAAGCGTGATAGCTAGGATCTCCGTTGAGTTCGTGAAAGTTAAGCTCTTGAAAGGTATGATTCGTTATCTCCATAATCTGCCCACAATTATACATGGATCTTGTTCTTGTTCTTTTTCCTAAGTTGCCATCTCCATAAGAAACACTTGGGCCAGCCTTCTCCTCAAATTCTGATAACAAGGATTTATAACCAGTTATATGTCCTGAGCATCCCCTATCCAAGACTAGAGCATTCCTCCTATCACCCTGCAATCAGTAATTTGAATCGATTAGTGTTTTTAAGGAGCCAGACTTGCTTGGATCCTTTGGCCTTTTTAAGTTTGTTAACATATGCAGCAGAAGACTTCATATTAGAATTTATGTTAACATTCTTACTATCAGTATTTATACATGCAGAAACAGATTTTGCTTTAACTAAAGAGGGTTTCAGTTTATAAAAATCATAATACAAACTGAGATACTCTTTACATGTATAAATAGAGTGCCAAACACTGCCACAATGAAAACAAGGATTATGTGGTTTATATCTAATTGTTCTATTCCTAAACTCTAATTTGGAAGGAACAGCTTTTATCTCTTTATTCTTCCTGCAAGAATTAGCAAGCTGATTAGTGCTACCATAGTTTGAACAGGTCTTTCTAGTTGCATTAAGAGGAGTCACATAATTCCCATTCTTATTAAAACCTACCTTGTCCCTTTTTCTCGTGTCTTTCATGTGTAAGTCCTTCCGCTTTTGCTTAAGCTGTTTCTGAGTCATTGAACCAATATTTACTGAATTTGTGTGAACTTGTTCACTCTTTTCAGTAATTAAGTTTGATCTAGGTGCTGAGGTAGTACCTTCCTCATGGATTGATTTAACATTATAAGCAGTTGGATTAAACTTAATGGTTTTTATTTGAACCTTGTTCAATTTTCCCTGACTATCAGTTTTTATTGGTTCTATTTTCTCAGTTTCTTCTCCAATTTTCTTTTCAGAATTAGATCTAGCTAAATATCCTAATCCTGATCCCCAACAACCATTTTTTAAGATTTCCTGAGTTGACTTTCCTTAGTTAGTCCAAAGTTTATTGACTTCTCTTTCTTTAGCTAGCTCCTTTTCTAGATAAGCATGTTTTTCTAACAATTTTTCTTTAACAGAAAGAGCATTATCTCTTTCTTTTTAAATTTCTAGTATGGAAAGCAACTCAATTTCTAGGTGATCATTCATTTTCTTTAACAAGAGTTCTCACTCTTGATTCCATTATTCTCTAATGTTTGATCCCTAAAATTAACATGCAGAGATTTAAGAAATAATCTTAATTCATAGATATCATTAGTATCAAATGCAAGAGTAGTCTGAGATACCTTTAATTCAGCATTGTCAGCATTAGCGTTCGCCATGAGAGCATAATTGATCCCATCATCTGAGTCTAATAAATCATCCCAGTTTCTCTTCTTTGAGATCAAAACTTGCTTCTTCTCAGCTCTGGTTTTCTGCAGTTAGCTACAAAGTGTCCAAGTCCATCACATTTCTAACATCTCTCTTTTGACTTGTCAAGTTTTCCATATCTAGATTCTTTCCAATCAGTATTTCTTATGTTGTTCCTCTTATCAGAGTTTGAGGAACTGGAACCTTTTCTGGAAAATCTTCTCCCTTTCTTGAAGTTTTTGTAGACCATCTTCTTGAAATATTTAACCAGTAGGACAACCATTTGATCCATATCTTCATTGTTATTATGATCACTGTCAGTATCTGATTCAGTATCAGGATTTCAGTCATCATCAGAAATTGATGATTCAGTATCTGACTTTGCAATCATGGCTTTCCCTTTGGAGTAGCTTTTCCTCCTAGCTTTCTCCTTTGGCTTCTCTTGAACCTTGAGTGCAACTGGTCTAGCTTTTGATCCTTTCCTCTTCTTTCTTTGCTCCATCTCTAGTTCATGAGTTTTCAGAACTCCATATATCTCATCTAGAGGTGTTGTTAGGTAATGAATTACACACGGGGGTGAATATGTTTTTGTATTTTTCTACTTTTCTTGAATTATTAATGGTGATGAACAAAGTAAATTAAATCTTGTAGTGAAATGTGTTAATACTGAAATTAAACATATAATAATAGTGTACACAAATCTTTCAAAAGTCACTTAATTTTATATTAAAATTAAGAATGTCTTGCTACAAAATTTCTAGGCTCTTTGTTGATAAAGAGCTTATCTTCTTCCTTGAGAGTATACAAGATTTTTTTTATCTAAATTGTTACATTGAAACAAAGCATCCAGTGTTTACTTTAGATAACAGTAAACACTGGTTTTTACACAGCATGCAATAGCATTACTAAACCCTATTTTTGAATAATCAAATCTTTCTATTTCTGGCTTAGTATATCTTTGCTAATCTTGTCGGCCTGTGACTTTACTTTTCCAGTTAATCTTGGCCTTTGATATTGTACTCTTCAAACTGCTTTTTGTAGACTTGTCAATCCAACTGATTGGATTGTTTGTTGATTGATAATCTTGGATATTTAACTGATCTACACTTTGTACTTTGAGTTTTACCTCCAGATCTCTAGTTTGGTATATAGAGAACTTGACATCTCGATAATTATATTGGCTTATCGAGATCTCTCATTACTCTATAGTTGTTTTGACTTCTCGAAGTCTCTGAGTTCTCTATAAGAGAAGTTGGCTTGTCGAGATCTCTAAATTTATATATGGAGAACTGACTTATCGATATCTCAAATCTTAATGTCTTTAATTTGGCTTGTCGATATCTTTGAGTTCTCTAATGTAGAAATGACTTGTCGATATCTCAGAGATCTCTAGTGATATTTAACTTGTCGATATCTCTGAGATCTCTAGTGATAATTTTGACTTGTCGATATCTCCAATCTTCATGTCTTCAATTTGACTTGTCGATATCTCTGAGACTTCTCTATAAGCTTTTCTTCAATTCTCGATAAGTCATTATAGAGTTCTCGAATGAATTCTCTATAACACTTAATCTGTGACTTGTAAACTTCTTGACTTAGAATGTTTTTCACAAAATAGATTTATTCAACTCCAAGCTTCTTCATACTTTCTCTGAGGCATGATCTTCATGATCTTCTTCCAGAGCTTATTCTTAGGCTTGAGACTGTTTATGGAAAAATACTCCAGTCTAGTCTATTTACATTTTTGCATACTTAAATGTTACAATACAAAATGCAAACTTAGATTTCTATACAACTTACTTAGGGTTGTCAATTTGACTTAGTATTGTTAGAGTACAGGCATGTCTTGCACAACAATCTCCCCCAATTTGTGAGAAGATTGCTTATCACAAGTTCATGCATGTTAACAAGATTAACCCCAAGCTACAATGGAAAATTATTCTAATACATAAAATTGACATAAACACAACATTTATACATTCAGATGATTTCATGAGTTAAACAGACACACATAACAGACAAATATTGTATCTCCTGTTTCTTCTCTAATGAGGTCCTTTAAATATACAAGAATTTCAAGTTCCTCTATTATTGGTGTCCCTCTTAGAGCTTCCACAAGTTTGAGTCTATCAGGCTTTGGATAACCACTCAGCAAATCAATCCTAAACTTTGAAAATTTTCCAGCTTTGACATTTAGAAATCTTCCATCTTTGGAAATTCTGCTCATCCCTTTTGCCTTAAGTTCTTCTGATCTTTTAATGTAAATCTCTATTTTCTCGTCATACTTCATCTTCCTCTCCTCATATTCAACCTTGTTTCTTGCTCTCATTTCCTCCCTTACAATCAACCATTCAGCTAAAACAGATGTCCATGCCCTGGTTGCAGTGTCCTTGTCCTTTAGTAGGCTTATCACTCTCTTGATTTCTGTGGATGAAAATGTATCCATTATGTTGTAGCCAAGAAATGTGAAAGACCCATCCTCATAGTAGATTCTTACTTCTCTTAGTGTTACAACCCAAACTCTGACTATTTCCTCAACTAGTTGTTGAAAGTAGTCTTCATTTGAGTTGCACCAGTTTAGAGGTAGAAAATCGCTTTGCTTGAAAAAATTCGAGATGGCCCTCTCAGTAACTTGAACTTTCTTAGGTTTCCTCCCAACATACTTGTAATGAACTTTGAGTGATGGCTTGACAGAAGGTAGGTTTGTGATCTTCTTGAGAAATGTTTGACTTGTGGTGATTGGTATTTTCAGAAAGGAGTTAGTAGTCTGTTTGTATAAATATTCAGGCTTAGAGGTTTGAGGTGGTTTGGTGTTTGAGTATGTTGGCATAGAGGGTTGAGCTTGATTAATTTGGATTTTTAGGGTTTGTTGGTGTGGTCCTGAACTTTCTTCATTCTTCTTCTTCCTTCTTTCCTCACCTCTCTTTTTCTCCTCCTTCTTTAATCTTTGCTTCCAACTGCCTTAGAGGATTGACTTGGATTTGAGCCTGAAGGTTTTTGATCATCTTTCTTCTGCTCATCATCATCCAAGTTATCCTTATTGATTTGAGTTTTAGGCAAGTTGGCTTCAGAATTTTTCAGATATCTCCCCAACAGCTTAATCATTTCTTCATCTTCAACAGTCTTATTTTGCTTGACTTTCAACTTAGTCTCCAGAATCATGATTAGATTTTTGTTGGCCATGACAAATTGCTTATGGATCTGAAAGTGTTTGCAATGTTTGGTGGTAGGACAGATGTATGTCACTCCCTTGCTTGGTTGTAGATATTCTTAAGGAAAAGCAGCCACTTGAGCATTTTTCAATCAGTTAGCAAGAGAGTATCTTCAGGAATCACTCTTTTGACTTTATTTATCTGAATGTCCAACTCAGATGCCCTTTTAGAGATAAGATAATTAAGGGACACATGCATACACCTGTCTACCCCTAAGTCATTTATGTTGATCACAATTCTTTTCTCTTAAAAGTTGTCCTTTGTGACTAAGATCACCCTTATAGAGTTTATTGTCCTATCCAAGGCCTTTTTGTAGGTGAAGAAATTGTTATTGAGAGAAGCCCTGAGAGCCTTGAGTAATTCATCAAATTTCTAGCTCAGACTAGGTCCCTCAGCTGCTCTAATAAACCTCTCCATTCCAATATCAACTTCTTGAGATTTGCTCCTGTCAACAGCTTGGACAGTTTGAGTAGATGATCTTAATAGCCTAGCCTCTATCTCTCCCTTAGTCTTGTTGGCAGGCATGAGAAGGAGAGTAGGAATTTCAGGCCTCACAGCTTCTGGAAGTGCAGGCAGAGGTATGTTAAGCTTGCCCATGATAGCTCCAAAAGCCACAACATTTTGCATTTGTAAGTGCCTGTGGGGGTCTACCAAGGTTTGAATATCTGTCTGTTGACTCTGCACCAATAAGGTGAGAGCATGCACTTGAGCTGTAAGTGGGTCATTGGAAGACTGTAAGTTTGAGACTTGTTGTTGAATAGACTAAATTTGAAAATTTGTAGATGTAGAGGCAGGTTGATGAGATTTTGATGAAGTAGAAGATCCAAATGTATCTTCCACGGCTTATTTGATACCCTCCATTAGCAGTGCAGAAGGCTCATACCTGCTTTGGTGAAGCTGATTCAACTTTAACTTTGTGTCATTGGAGCTTGATATTTGTTGTTGAACCACTTCATGAAGAGCAATGAAAGAATGTCTAAGATTTTTTACATCTTTTTCCATAGTAGACAGATCTAGCCTTGCATTTGGTCAGCAAAATGTTTAAACTTGGAAATGATCTTGATTTGAGAGGGTATGATCTCATCCATCTTTTCATTGACTAGTTTCCTTACGCTGTCTTCATGACCAATCAACTTGAGTTCCAGAGCTCTTCCAAAGATATGGAAAACTTTGAGTTGGGCTTTGGAAACTTCATTCATTGTACCATAAATTTTAGCAGGAGTTAAGGCTTTAGCATTGCTTCCCAAAATGGTTAGATAATCCTCCCTGAATTTAGCTAAAACACCCTCCATCTCCAGATTGTAGTCCTTGTTCAGCCAAGCATCACAGTTGCCATCCTGTTCAGCTTCATTAACAATTTTATCTTGTTGTTCTTGGACATCTGTTTGATATGAGAGCATTATGGCTTGGTAATCATGGTTATACATATCTGAGGTTAGGAGTTGTTGAGGGATCTGTGCAAGTCCTGCTAGCTGATAAACCCTGAAATCTTCAAGATTAGATTGAGGTGCAGCTTCTTGTAGCCAGTTGGAGACTAGATGAGTTTGTTGAGAAGTTGAGGGTTCAGTTGTATGGATTTGTGAGGAGCCAGGAACACCTGTGATAGGAGTTACAGTTGAACTCACAGTTTGCACTATGGTTATGACAGGGTGTTGTTCCTCACCAGTTGTGGGAACCTCCATTTGAATTAGAGGGGATTTGACTGTGCTACTGTCATTTGCAACAGTCTCAAACCCTTGTGTGTCTTGCACCACACAGTCACTTAAATGTGTTATTCTTACCTCCTCTATGACAGGATCATTGGCAATTGTACTCGAAGCTTCAATTGTCAAGGCAATTTCAACCAGGGTTTTGAGGGGAGTTGTTCCTGAAACAAGAACCTCCAATTGAATTGGAGAGGATTTAGATAGCTCCCCCACAGGAGTACTACCCTCAAACCTAATAGCCTGTGAAGGCTGATTTGTACATGAAGGTGCATTTGTGATCTCCATGGGGTCTTTAGTAAAAATTGATGAATCCCCCATGGTTTTGATGGTGTCATCAAGGTCTACCCCAACTGGTAGCCTCTCACCATCTAAATGAGGTGCCTGGGTGGTGAGCAAGGTTTCTTGAACCAAGTCACTTGAATGAGGTTGTACTTGGGAATTAGATTCAAGCACATTATGAGAAAAAAAAATTATGAGATAAGTAGAGTTTGATCATGAGTGAGTGTTGGCAGCTCCCCTTGAGTAAATGAGGGAGCTTCAATAGATGTGCTCTCACTGTGTGTGTCATCCTTATTTCTTCTTTCATACACTAGAATTTGATCTAGTGCAGGTGTAAACTCATTACAAGATGTATTGGGGAGAATGCTCTTTTCAATAGAAACACCATTTTGAGATGATGTCTCTAGAATCTGTTTTGACCCCATTTATACAACTGCATCCTTTTGGGAGGATGCAAAGGTGGCTTGAGTGGTAAACTCAGTTTGTTTAGCCTTCTTTATTTTTCCTGACCAAGGGTGACTCTAGTTGTATTTGAACCTCACCACTCTCATTCATTACAGTAAGGGTTATCTCCTTTCTCTTCTTTTTACTCACTTCACCCTTTTGAGAGGATGAAGCGGTTGGTTTCCTTGCTGCTATTGGTTTTTTAGAAGTGGTCTCAGCTTGGGAAGGCCCCTGTTGGTTTTCCTGTATTTGAACTTCTACAGGTTCAGGGACCATAGTTGTACTAGATTATACATTTAATCTCATGTTAGGCGTTGGGTAAGGGTAAGTCTTAAACCTCTCCATCATGAATGGAGTAATGTTCAGACTCACATTTACCTTGTTCTTTGTAGTAAGTGAACCAAATATTATTTTGGACACTTGCTTATAATTGCCTATTTTAGTGATGTCTATACCATTCAACAAATGTATGTCTGTTACTTTATGATTTAAAGTAGACATAATAAATCTAGGAAAGAAAATTTTCTTACCTCTAGCAAACTGGGGCATAGTTAGCCTGGTGGCAAGTTCTTCCAGGATCAATAGACCAACATTCAAATGTCTGTTGTGGGCTATTGAGAACACCAGCTTCTGCACCACACTTGAGATGTTGTCATACCCTTTCTTCCTACATGTGAAGGCCCTTACTATAGAATCAAACACAAAGGACCATTCATTTCTTAGGTTTGTTCTATTCAAACTTGCCAGGTTGATTCTTCCACCATAATTGATGAAATCCATGAACTCAGCTAGCTCATCTTGTGTTGGCATCTCCACTAGATTTGCAGTTGGAAGACCCAAAGCTACATTCACATCTTGCTCATTGAACTCTATATGTTGGCCTCCAATTGTGCAAGTTACCATCAAGGACACAGAGTTGTCATTCATAACAGTTCTCACCACAGTTGTTGTCCAAAATCCATGCAGAACATCCAAGTATAGGACTGGGTTAGCAGTTAAAGCACCTGCAAGATAGCATTCAGACAAGAATTTCACAAACCCTTGAAACTGTCAGGGGGTTGATTAGCATCAGTAAAAGCGAGATAGTTGGTTCCTTTCTCTGGGATTGTAGCTCTAACAATATTGAGTGCCATTGTTGTTGAGTAAGAGTGAATGGGTAAGAAAAATTAGTGAGAAAGAACTTGAAATGAGAGAGAAATCGGTTTTGAATTGAAAAAGCTAGGTCACTTAGAGTTCTCGAAGGCATACGTATATGTATCGAGATGTCTGAGTATTTATAGTCAAAGAAAATGACTTATGGAGGACTCAAAAATAGACATTTGGAGTATACTTATCGAGAAGTCATTTTGAAAAGGAATTACATATCAAGAAGTCATTTTAATTAACTCTTTTAGAGAACTAAAATTAACTTATCGAAATGTCAAATAAACTACTCAGTTTGTCCTAAAATGAACTGAATTAATTTTACTTTTTATTTGAATAAATCCAAATAAATTTAGAATGAATTTATCAAGAGCAATTTACCAAAATAATTTATTGAAATTTAAATTACTTCAGTTCTGAGTTATTTATAAGTCTAAATGTACTTGTAAAGAACTCTGTAAATTAACACTTATAGAAAACTGTACAATGACTTATCGATAAGTCATAATAAAGCTTATCGAGAAGTCCCTCGAGAAGTCATAAAATTAACTTGTCAAGAACTCACTCGAGAAGTCTTAAAATGACTTGTCGATAAGTCAATTAGACTTATCGAGAAATCAGTTCTCTATATGCTCTTGATAATTTTTATTCTGTCTTGAGTTGATTTTACATATTGAAGATGTAAATTAACATTTTGACAGTTTTCTTAGAATTGAAAATTTCCAAGCTAAATTTTTATTTTTGAAAAATAAATATGCGGAGATTTCTAAAATATTTAAAATTCATATTTCAGTTAATTTCTAATAAAATCAAATTAATTTTGATTTACTAGAAATTAATCTGCTGCAACACATTAGCTGAGTTCTTGCCTTAGGATGAAGAATTTAACATTCCAATTTCACCTACAAGTCTAGTAAAAGTTGCTTCATCCAAAGGTTTAGTAAAAATGTCAGCTAATTATTTTTCTGTTGGAATAAAAATGAGCTCAATGGTACCATTTGCAGTATGTTCTCTAAGAAAATGGTACCTCACATCAATGTGCTTTGTCTTAGAATGATTAACTGGATTAGCCACAATAGATATAGCACTGGTATTGTCACACATAATTGAAATTTTGTGTAACACTAGGCCATAGTCCATTATCTGATTTCTAATCCAAAGCACTTGAGCACAACAACTTCCAGTAGCTATGTATTTTGCTTCAGTTGTGGAAGTTGACACAGATTGTTGTTTCTTACTATGCCAAGATACAAGTCTTTGTCCAAGAAACTGACAGCTTCCGCTAGTACTCTTTCTGTCAACCCTGTATCCAACAAAATCTGCATCTGTGTATCCAACAGCTTCAAAACCAGTTCCCTTGGGATACCATAATCCCAAGTTTGGAGTCCTCTTCAAATACCTGAAAATTCTCTTCACAGCCAATAAGTGTGATTCTTTTGGATTGGCTTGAAATCTTGCACATAGACATGTTACAAACATGATGTCTAGTCTACTTGCAGTTAAGTAAAGCAGTGATCCAATCATTCCTCTATAGCTTGAAATATCCACACTCTTGCCCTTTTTATCTTCATCCAACTTTGTTGTTGTAGACATAGGTGTAGAAGCAGGTGAACAATCAACCATGCTAAACTTTTTCAATAAATCTTTAACATACTTAGTTTGGCTGATGAAGATCCCATCACTTCTTTGGCAGACTTGAAGTCCAAGAAAGTAACTTAATTCCCCCATCATACTCATTTCATATTCACTATGTATAAGCTAAGAGAATCTTTGGCAAATCTTTTCATTTGTAGAACCAAAGATAATATCATCCACATAGATCTGAACTAGGATCGTATCATCACCATGCTTCTTGTAGAAGAGAGTCTTATCTATTGTACCTCTAGTAAAACCATGTTTAAGTAAGAATTCTTACAATGTATCATACCAAGCTATTGGTGCTTTCTTTAGTCCATATAGAGCCTTGAGTAGCTTGAACACAAAATCTGGAAATTCTGGGTCTTCAAAACCAGGTGGCTATTATACATAAACTTCTTCTTCTAACTCACCATTTAGGAAGGCACTCTTGACATCCATTTGATATACTTTAAAATTTGAATGTGCACTAAATGCTAGAAAAATTCTTATTGCTTCAAGTCTTGCAACTGGAGCAAAAGTTTCATCATAATCAATTTCATCTTCCTGTGAGTAACCTTTTGCAACCAACCTTTCCTTGTTTCTGGTAATTATACCATTTTCATTCATCTTGTTCCTGAACACCCATTTTGTTCCAATTACACTTCTATTCTTTGGTGCAGGAACTTACTCCCAAATTTTGTTTCTTTCAAACTGATTAAGCTCTTCTTGCATGGCAGATATCCAATTAGGATCTATTAGAGCTTCTTCAGTTTTCTTAGGCTCTACTTGAGATCGAAAGCATGCATGTAGGCACTCATTAGCAGTTGAACTTCTAGTCCTTACACCAGCATTTGGATCACCAATTATTGCATTTGGATTGTGACTCCTATCCCATTTTCTGGTGTGAGTTTGTTGACTGGTGCCTTCATCATTTTCATCATTATTGGTATGACTAGTAGATCCTTCCTCTCTTTCTCCCACTGAGTTTGTGCTATAAAATTCAGGTGTTTGAGATGAGCTTCCATTTCCATGATTTTCCTGTTCATTAGTCTCTTCATTCATCATCTATTGTGCATTGACTTTAACTTCTTCATCAGAATCACTGTTAATGTTGAGATTTTTAAATGCAAGGGCTTCAGCTTCATTATCATCAATGCATTCCAAGCCTAGACATTTATCATCATCAAAATTCACATATTTGCTTTCCATGATTTTCTTTTGATCAATTACATAAACCTTGTATGCAGTTCTCTCCAATGAATATCCCAGACTAATTGCTTCAAAAACCTTTGAGTCAAATTTTCCCACATATTCATAGTTGTCTTTTAAAATGTAACACTTGCTTCCAAACACATGAAGATGCTTTACAGTAGGATTTCTTTTAGACATGATTGAGTAAGGTGATTTTCCATGTATCTTGCTAATGAGATATCTGTTTTGAGTGTAACATGCAGTATTAACAGCTTCTTCCCAAAAACTGGTTGGCAGATTGGCATCTTGCAGCATTGTCCTTGTAGCTTTTACTAATGTTCTGTTCTTTCTCTCAACAACCCCATTTTGTTGAGGTGTTCTAGAAGCAGAGAATTCTTGAAAAATGCCTTTGTTTTTGCAGAATTTACTCAATGTTACATTTCTGAATTTTGTCTCATTATCACTTCTCAATATCTTTACACAGTTTTGATCTTCAGCCTATTTTTCTATCTTCTTTATGTGCTCTATTATGATGTGTGAAGTTTCATCTTTAGAGTGCATAAATTCTACCCAAGTATATCTTGAGAAATCATCCACCATCACAAGTGCATATTTGTTTCTTGAAATTGATAAGACATTTACTGGCCCAAACTAGTCCATGTGAATAAGTTGCAATGGTGCACTTATGGAATTCACAGTTTTTAACTTGTGACTTGATCTTTTCATATTTCCTTTCTAACAGGCTTCACAGACTTCAATTTGAGCAAATTCTAATTTTGGCATGTCTCTCACCAACTCTTTCTTGACCAGTGTGTTGATTGCCTTGTAGTTTAGATGTGAGAGTTTCTTATGCCATAACTTGCTTTGCTCTATGGATGCCTTAGTGTAGAAGCAACAAACTCCATCCTCATTTGTTGAGTCCAAGTCTGCAACAAACAAGCTTCCTTTCCTTGCTCCTTTTAGAGCAACTTCATTGGTTTTCTTGCTGATGAAGATAGATTCTTCTTTGTCAAATAGAACTTTAAAACCTTTGTCTGCAAACTGGCTGATACTGAGAAGATTTACTTCAAGACCAGATACCAATGCTACATATCAATGACAACATTTCCAGAAACAATCTTGCCATATCCCATTGTAAATCCTTTGTTGTTGTCACCAAAGGGCTAGTCTTCTCCTCAAATTGTGATAGCAGGGCCTTATCACTTGTCATATACCTGGAGCATCCACTGTCTATGATCCATATGACCTTCTTCATTTTTCCCTGCACACAATGAGTTTTAAGTGTGTTTAGTAACCCAAGCAGTGTTGGCTACTTTCTTCTTGTTAACTAATTTAGAAGAAGTAGAGTTAGAAGTCTCAGAAAGAATAGTATGCATAGATGTTTGTGCATTCTCCCTTGCAGCTAGATCCTAGTACTGAATTCTTTGAGATCTACTATCAGCTTGTGGTAACTTTTCATTAGTTTTAGATTACAGGGAATGCAATCAAACTTATCACAAAATGAATAGGGATCATTTGACTTGGCTTCATTATACTTGCAGGCTCCCTCAACTGGCTTGCTAACCACCTTTTTACAAAGATAAGTTAGGTGATTCACAGAGCCACACTTTTCACATTTCTTCCTTGGAGCATCTGCAACATAAGTAAAATTGTTGCTTTTGTTTATTCCAATCTTCCCATTTCTATTCTTTTTATTCTTTCTTGCATCTTTAGTTTTTGTTTCCTTGACAGGTGTCTTGGAATCTTGGTTATCCATGAGCTTCATTTTAACTTCAGTAACATGAGAGCTTTCTTCATTTGTTTTTGCAGCATCTTCATCTGCTAGCTCATGTTTGATTATCAACTCATTTTCACTAAAGTTAATTTCCCCAGACTTGAACATAGGTGACTTAACTTTTCTCAGTATTACTGGGACATCTTCACTAGCAATGTTCTTGTATTTGTCATCAGCAACTTTCTTTTTGTTGTTCAAGGCCTCATAATCAAATCCAATAGCTATGTTAGCACATGGTTTATTTTTCTCATGATATAGTCCGACCAACTCAGATGCATTCTTGAAGGACTTTAATTTAACTTCATTCTTCTTTAGCTTCTCCCTTAACACTGCTTCAATCGCATTTGCACACTTGAGCTTGTTCTTCAAATATGCATTTTCTTGTTTCACAGCTTCAAGCTCTACCATCAACAACTCAGTTTCTTTTTCTCATTTTCAAGCTTTTCATTTATCTTTTTCAGTCAGCTAACCTCTTCATTAGCAGCAACCATACTTGTATGAATGTAAAATATTTTTGTGCTCATCTTTTCAACAATGTCCTTATATTGATTCACTTTTAAATCAATGGTGGTAAGAGTTGGTACTTGTGTTCTTGATGATGATGACTCTCCTTGCTCTGAGGCTATAAATGCATAATTTCCAATTTCCTCATCTTCATCATTATTAGAATCATCCCAACTATTTCCCTCTGCAATATAGGCTTTGCTTTGTTGTTTATTCAGAAGAGCTTCATACTTTTCTTCCAGTTCAAGATAAGCTTTGTCTTTCTTTGATTTATTGGGTTTCCTACATTCTATAGCAAAACAGCCTGATATGCCAATAGATCTAGTTTTGTAGCCATTTTTGCTATCAAGTGTGTACTTCCCTTTTCCTTTCTAGCTGCTGTCTTTGTTGAATGATTATCCTTTTCCCTTGAAGAATCTTGGCTTAGTTACTCTTATGTTAGAGAACTTTCTTGTCAGATAGGCCATTGACTGATCTAGCTCATCAAGTTCATCCAGGGTGTAGAACTCATCTTACTCCAATTCAAGTATGACTTGCTCCTGTGAATCATTATTTCTTTGCTCACTATTTGAGACACTTGGAGTCTGGAATCTTGGCTCATCATTAGAGGTTTGGATTTCATTAACAATAAGAGCACTTGAACCATCTACAACATGCCCTTGACCAGCTCTTAATGATTTCCTTTGAATCATTTCCAATTCATATGTTTTTAAGATTCCATATAGAACTTCCAGAGTTAATTCGCTCAAGTCTCTCCCTTCTCTAATTGCTGAAATTTTCTGTTCCAAATGGTCAGGGAGTTTGAGAAAAAACTTCAAGTTCACTACTTCAGCTTCATAATATTTATCATGCAGCTGCAAGTCATTAATCAGCTTGTTAAACCTTTCAAACACATCAGTAATGCTTTCTTTTGGCTTAGCCATGAAACCCTCATACTGTGAAATCAGTATCTTTCTTTGATTAGATCTAACTTCCTCAGTTTCTTCACAAAGCATCTCTATCTTTTCCCAGATCTGCTTAGCAGTGTCACAGTTGACAATGTTATTGTACATTGCATTGTCAAGTGACTCTATTAAGATCAGCTACAAGCCACTATCTAGGGAAACTTTTTCTTTCTCAGGCTCAGTGTATTCTGAAGAATTTTAGGAGCATAATTGTGACGACTGAGAATTTTGTGATGTAATTAAGTCAATAAAGTATGCTTTATGTGATGTGATTATAATTATGTGATTAAGTTTTGATTAATTGTCTTTTCTGTATATTATAATATAGGAGCGTAAATAAAAGCGTTCTAATTTAAAGAGTCGGCTTAGGAGTTAAGCTGTGTTGTCAGGGCCGTCAGGAAGAACGGAACCAGTCCTAATAAGGAGTTAAAGAATATAAAATGTGAATTATGTGTGATTGAATGAAATAAATATGTAAATAAAGTATTTCGTCCTCAGTGATGTGTCGGTCGATAATGATAATGAGAAGCGTAATCGAAACGTTGAGCGTCGGGCCGTCAGGCTGAACGTGACCCGGTACGCGTAAAAAAAGGATAAATATTAAAGAAAGACAAATTCTCTGATCAAACCTGAGTTGTTATGTGATCGTATATGTGTGATTGCTTATCTGTGTGCATGACTATGTGCTCTGTGACATTTTTATGAATTTAAAGGAATTATTTGATTTAAATTAAGGTTTATTTAACCTTCGCGCATTTTTACAAAACTATCAGAGTAAGATAAAAACATGGGATTTGTTTTGTTATCTTCATAGTAGTCCTAGAGACTTTTTAAAAATGATGAATAGATTTATTTGGTGGTCATTGCATTTTAAATTGATTTTTATGTGGAAAAATATTATTATTAAGGCGAGATTGCGTAATTCATATAAAATCAACCGTTCGCTCAAAAGTTTATTATGAGTAATGGTTAGAAAGCTAATTTCGAGATCTACATATTAAAATTGTCATTTGCAATAATTTTCGACTTTTCGAGAGAGATATATTTTATATTTGATTTTTATTTTGTTTGAGTAAAAAGAAAGGATCAAATAAGCATAAAAGGGATTTAGTAGATTACTAAATTGCCCTTGTCTTTGATAGTTTATAAACCCATCTCCCCCCCTTTTCTTTTCTTTTCCCGTGCACCCCATTTCCCCTTCTCTCTTTCTTTTTCTTTCTTTTCTTCACTCTCTCTCGGCTACTCTCTCTCTCTCTCGGCTCCCTCCATCTCTCTTCTCTCTCTTGCATGCAACACCTAATCTTCACTCAAACTCAAAGATATTGCTCTCTATAGTTGCTATTTTCGGTATACTTCTCAAATTCCATTTGCATGTAAGTATTTGTGTAAGTGTTTTGGGGATGATCTCTATGGTTGTGTTCAAGGACATTGATTTCTTGATACAAAACTATAAGAGTAAATTCAAGAGGATTATGTGGTTTAAAACTCAAAGGAGACCCGTTGCGAGCTCTCTTAAGTTCGACCACCACCAGCTATGATCTAAGGAGAGCCGGTGGAACTTTAATGATGTGTTAATATGAATTTTAAGCCTTGCATGTTTGGTTTTTGAAAGATCAAAAGAGTTTTTGGTATTTCCTTTAAAACTTGAGTATGTGATTGGAAATGGATTTGTTTTGATTATTGATGTGTGTGTAAATGATTTGATACTTAGAAAATTAAATTTGAGGGTTGCATGTTAGGGATTTTGGTTCGGCTTTATACTAATTAAAAGGGAGAATTGGATTTGATGACTTGATCTTAGTAAAAGCTAAGCCTAATTAGTGAAAAATGTGATTGCATGTTAGTTTTAAAGAAAAACAAGTAATGCATGTCAACGTTTAGTCCTTGAGTTGTGAATCTTGATTTTAGCCGAATAGAAAATGGGTCTAGAAGAGATTTACTTCATGATTAAGTGAATGCATGCTTGTCGATTGAATAATTTGATTAAAGCCCAAGTCATTATTGATGTTTTGTTTGTGATTCGAAAATTTTGATGAAATAAGTCAAAATACTAAGTTAAGGTTTAAAACAAGTTGGAAATATAATATAAAACTTTGCATGTCAAAAATTGATCCTTGCATGCATGATTATTGTAAAACCCGAATGGGTCTTATGCTTAAAAAGAGAATTAAGTTGATTTTTGCTAAATATCTTAGTGGCTAGTGAGAACTTGATTGCATGACAATGATTGGATGGTGTTTGTGTTCGAATTTTGATAATTAAAAGAAGGTGTTGACTTTCGATTCTAATGTGATTATGATTCGGATTTTTGATTAAAAAGGATGAAGTTTAATTGCGTAAATAACTCTTGTGATTTGCATTATTTGTGTTTGATTATATGAGATTGAAATTAAGTATACGTGGTTGTGTTTTGCATGTATGGCCGAATGGTATATAAGTAGAAAAGTGACTGATTTGGTTCCAATACCTTGCTAAGTGATTGCATGTGAAATCCTAGGATATATGTGATTCATTTGTGTGATTGGTTGTTGTTATGGTTTGAATTAAGGAATAAAAGAAAAAGGGAATTAAATGGTTTGTTATTAAAGAACTATAAGTGACAGTTATGGTCACAAAAGGTTTAGTTGTGACTAAATCATGTACTCGTAAGAGTTATATTGGTGTGATTTGAGTAATAGTTAAGGTTAAACAAGTACGGGTCGATCGATAAGTATATAAAGATATAAAGGTTACGAGAAAGGAATGTGTTATGTGCTATGTGCTTATGTGTATAACCTATACTCGTATATTTGAGTCAAGAGTATAATCGAGCTATCGTAATTGAGTGATCGTTCTGGGAACGAGAGTTGAGAACTGATTAAGATTTTGGTTTTATTGTAGATCCGGAGCGTGAGGGCATCCAGGCTAGGAAAGGAAAGGGTATACTAGGTGGCAGTAGTTCAACCTTCAGGAAAGCAAATTCAGGCAAGTAACTCTCATTACTTGTGAAATTGGTTATAGAGAGGTTGTTGTTCATACCATGAAGAGTATGGAATTTTTAATTAATGAACCCCTGTTAATGACTTGAGATATCTTGTTTTGATTCTGATACACTGTTATTGATAAGCTTACTGATTCAACCCTTTTGGTAACCTGTCCTTTCTGTTCAAGTCATTTATTAAGCCATGAATTGTATTGAACCCTATGATTATCCTTGCAAACCCTATTTAATGATACCTCACTTCTTGATCACACTATTGATCCCTAAACAGATGTTGATCCTTCTATTTTAAGTACCTTGTTATCCTTGATACAGAATGCTTAGAGTTGTTCCTTGCTTGTCTTGAATCACTCCCCAAACTTTGTTTTCTTGAAATTTGACTTAAGAATGAGTTTTGACTCGAAAAAGTCCGAATGATTTCATATTCCTGGTAATGATAAAAATGAATTTAGAAAACCTACTTTTTCCAACTCAAGGTTTTCCAAACGAATTCCTTATGGATTGGATTGGACGTAAGAGGCTAGTGCGACTAGTCTAGTCATTGTTAGAGGCGAGCGGGGCTAGTCTAGTTTAAGGCTGAAATTATGCCGTATGGTACCTTAAAGACCGGATGGAGGTCGGTACGGGCTGATCACCCGTATTATAATGAAATGGAAAGATAAAGTTGTCCAATCAAGGGTTCTATATTGATTACCTAAAATGAAACTGAAATTTCCTATTCAGAAATTGATTCTTGAAAATGAAGAATGGTTTATATTGTTTTGAAAAGAGTTGATTATGTTAATGTGAAGCTTAAAGCTCGAGTACCCTGATTTTTTTTAATCTGTTGATCATATAATTGATTACATATAGTGAAATACCTTTGCTTTCCTCTGAAAGTTCTATTCTGATCCTTTAATGATTTGTGATGAATGTCGGCTTTCGTCCTACGTTGAGCCCTGTTTCTTTAAAGCTCCATATTGTTCCTTCAAAACCTTTCCTTAACCCAAAAGCTGGAAATCTGCCACCTAGATCAAATAAAGTCGAATGCCCTGAGTTTGGTAAAGTATATTGTGGATTTAATATTGTAGAACTGCTATATACTTACTTGCTGAGTTTTATACTCATATGTTTTGTTTTAATCTAACCATGAAAGTTAAGCAAGAAGATGGCTAGGCTTAGGCGCACTGCTCGTAAGAGCGTACCTGGTGGTCCCTATCGCGTTGAGGGCTTCCGGTTGCCAGAGCAGGTAGTGGTATTTCTGAGTGAGCAAGCGCTTAGAAGGAAAGTTGTAAAGATACAATGGGTTATCTATCGGTTCCCAGCCGGAATCGATTATGTTTATTTAATAATATTTTGGGGTTGTAAGTTATATTTTATGTTTGGTAGTTGTAATCTTGTCTCATACTTTATCCTATTGATCATGTTAGTAGTTAATCGCGGTTTATGCTTATTTAATTATTAGATTAAAGGTGTGTGAGTCCTCATTTTCTAACCCCGAGATTGAGGGCGTCACAAGTTGGTATCAGAGCTACAGGATCTAGTCCCTGAGACAAGTTAGGAATAAAAAGGGGTATCTTGGGTATATGTATATCGCGAGAGAGTTCAACTCATATAGAGTTGAGTTAGACTATTAGGTATAGTCTAAGAAAAGTGTGTATCAGTTAGATTGGAAACTAGAGTTAGGGTGTGAGTGGAAGCTTTATTTAACCCTAACATTGTTTCTTGGTTGTTGTTTTGTGTTTTCTCTCAGGATCCTAGTAGTGATAGTGACTCAGACCTAGATATTAGTTTGACTGGTACCCCAGAGGACCCCATTCCACCCTCTCCATAGGAGCCTGTGTATGTTAGTTCAGACCCAGAGGAGGACCCTTCTGAGAGTAGTGAGATCCCTATGCAGATTTCACCCTTGAGGCCAGATTCAGAGACCCCTGCCAGCCAGAGTCTGAGATGCCTAAGACTGTACCTGTCAGTGTTGGTGGCAAGTTAGCCCAGGACCGAGACTTTGTTTACTCTAGTATTCCTGAGTTGGGAGCTTTGGTGGATAGGCTAGCCCGAAAGTCTAGGCAGAGTGCTTTAGTTATGGATGATGAGTGGCGAGTTCGGGTGAAGATGGTGGAGCAGGTTGCCAGAAGGAGATTGGATGAGGGACCATCCACTAGTAAAGCTGATGCTGAGGCCCGGAGGCTGCATAAGATCATTCGCTGGATGTTGGTTGTGTTGAGAGAGATTCTAGATGATTAGACGGGACTGTTGGTTGAGCCCGTAGAATGTTGTTTTTCAGCACCGGTAGGCTTTGGGATACTTGGTCAGATATCGGGATCCCTTTTTCATTTATCTTGTTGTATTTTAAAACTGTGTTGTAGTAGTAGTTGTTGGAAGTTAGGGGTAGATAGGGGGATATTTTCCAGTTTTTTTTCCTCTGTTTAACCCTGCTATATTATTGTACCTTATTTCAAAACTTGTGATAGCCAGACTTTTCTTTATGTACCCTTTGTTTAAATAAATCCTTTGTCTTGTTTGCATTGTGCACTTTAAATATCTCATAAACTATTCTCAATATCATGTTTCCATACCACCATGTGTACAATTCGTAATACCCTATTCTGTGCCATGATAAAACAACACTGATATGAGAATTATGTAGTAATAGGATTGCATGTGCAAAATTGGGTAAAGCTTAAAACCCTGTAAAAGAGATTTTATAGAAAATACTGTTATATATGCCATGCTATCATATTACTAAATAATTGCTCAATCAGGTTTGTAAGAAATGGCCAACTCACTAGATCACCAAGAAGAAGAAATTCCAACCCAAGACCCAGAAGTAAACCCAGAAACCACCATGATAAGCAGACTTGCTCAACTTTTGCAACAACCTGTGGCCCCTAAAGTTGGAAACTTCAAACACTTTCAATCTGTTCATCCCCCAAAATTCTTAGGTTTGCCAGACCCGATCAAAGCTCATTCGTGGTTGAGAGAAATGGAAAAAGCTTTTGAGTTAGCAGAAGTTAAGGATGACAAGAAAGCTCAGTATGCAAGTTATTACCTTAAAGACGAAGCAAGTTTCTGGTGGGAGTTTTCGAAGGCGTTGTTGGAAGGTAAGGACTTAACATGGGAGAAGTTCACTGAGATATTTCTGGAGAAGTATTTTCCGAGTTATATGCAAGATCAATTGGAAATGAAATTTCTGGACTTAAGACAGGAGGATATGTCAGTAGCGGAGTATGAAGTGAAGTTCTCGGAATTGTCTAGATTTGTAACTGAATATGTGAATATAGAGGCAAAGAAGGCTAAGAGGTTCCAATAGGGACTTAAGCCGTGGGTTAGGAGTCAAGTAGCATTGTTGGAGATCAAGAATTATGCTTCCTTGGTATAAAAGGCAATGATAGTGGAAGGTGAGCGTGAAGCTGCGAGGAGAGAAAATGAAGGAAGAAAGAGGAAATTTGAAAGCTCAGAGCAAGAGCAAGGGAGTTCAAAGTTTAGAGGAAAATTTGGCAAAAATGGTGGAGGTCAGAACTAAAAGTTTCAGAAGTTTAAACCCAGTAATGGAGCTTAGAAGAATCGTTTCAAGAAAATAGGACAACCGGGGAAGGATAACAGACCTCAGATTCAGGAATGCAAGAATTGTGGAAAGAGACACCCGGGAAGGTGTAATAAGTTGGATGTGACGTGTTTTAAGTGCAACCAGAAGGGGCATTACTCTTCAGAATGCCTAAGTGGAGCGAGGAAGCTTGATTTGGCTTGTTTCAAGTGTGGTAAAGTGGGCCATATGGCCAGGAATTGTAAAGAGCCTGTTCAGAAGGCTAATGTTCTCAGGATTGCTGGACCGCCGTCTCTCCCAGCACCATCAGCTCAACCCAGAGCTAGGACCTTTAATATGACAATGAAAGATGCGGTGCAAGATGTGGACGTGGTAGCAGGTATGCTTGTTATTAACTCAGTAGAAGTAAAAGTATTGATGGATTCTGGAGCAACTAGATCTTTTATCTCTGAAAGTATTCTTGATAAGTTAAATTTTGTTGCGTACCCTCTGGAACCTAATTTGATTATAGAGGTAGCAAATCAAGAGAAAGTTATTGTTAATAAGATTTGTCCTGATTGTGATGTGACTATGAAAGGTCGGCACTTTTCTGCTGACTTAATTCCCTTTAAGTTAGGAGAATTTCAGGTTATACTAGGAATGGATTGGTTGTCAAACCATGAAGCGCAAATAAAATGTAAAAGTAAAGGTGAAGTTAAGAACCAAGGATGGTGCAAAGGTGATATTCAAAGGAAAGAGGCAAGAGAAGAAATTCCTAACGGTTATTGAGGCGAGAAGATTAATACGTCAAGGATGCGAAGTTTATTTGGCTCATGTCATGGATATGGAGAAGGAATCTTTAAGGATCGAGGATATTCCGATAGTAAGAGATTTTTCGGATGTATTTCCTGATGAATTGCCTGGACTACCTCCAGACAGAGAGATCGAGTTTACGATTGATTTGGCTCCTGGAACGGAACCAGTATCGAAAGCTCCTTATCGCATGGCGCCAGTTGAAATGAAGGAATTGGCAGCTCAGTTGCAAGAATTGTTGGACAAAGGAGTAATCCGACCGAGTGTATCCCCGTGGGGCGCACCGGTGTTATTTGTAAAGAAAAAGGATGGAAGTATGAGGTTGTGCATTGATTATCACGAATTGAATAAATTGACGATTAAGAATAAGTACCCTCTACAGCGGATCGATGACTTGTTTGACCAGTTAAAAGGAGCTTCGTGTTTCTCCAAGATTGATTTAAGATCTGGGTATCATCAATTAAAGATTAAAGCGAAAGATATACCCAAGACAGCATTTCGAATGAGATATGGGCACTACGAGTTTTTGGTAATGGCATTTGGCTTGACGAATGCGCCAGCCGCATTTATGGATCTTATGAACAGAGTGTTCAAGCAATATTTGGATAAGTTCGTTATTGTGTTTATCGACGATATACTGATTTACTCCAAGACAGAAGAAGATCATAAGGAGCATTTGAGGATTTCCTTGGAAATTCTGAGAAAAGAGAAGCTGTACGCTAAGTTTTCAAAGTGTGAATTTTGGCTAAAGGAAGTGCAATTTCTTAGGTCATGTAGTTAATAAAGAAGGAATCAAAGTGGACCTAGCCAAGATAGAAGCTGTAATGAATTGGGAAAGACTCAAGACTCCTACGGAAGTCAGAAGTTTTCTGGGATTAGCCAGATATTACAGGAGGTTTGTGCAAGATTTCACTAAGATTTTCGTCCCGTTAACGAAGTTGACAAGGAAAGAACGAGAAGTTTGTATGGACGGAAAAGTGCGAAGAAAGTTTTCAAGAGTTAAAGAAAAGGTTGGTAACCGCCCCAGTATTGGTATTACCAGATGAAAAAGTGGAATTTGTGAGATACAGTGATGCTTCATATAAAGGACTTAGATGTGTGTTAATGCAACACGGAAAGTTAATAGCATATGCGTCAAGAAAACTCAAGCCGCACGAGCAAAAGTATCCAACGCATGATTTGGAATTGGCAGCAATTGTGTTTGCCCTTAAGATTTGGAGGCATTATTTGTACGGGGAAAAGTCCGAGATTTACACAGATCATAATAGTTTAAAGTATATCTTCACTCAAAAGGAATTGAATATGAGACAAAGAAGGTGGTTGAAATTGATCAAAGATTATGATTGTGCGATAAACTATCATCCTAGAAAGGCAAATGAGGTAGTAGACGCTCTAAGTCGCAAGGAAAGATTGAATATGTTAACGTCATCGGAAGAATTGATCAAGGATTTTGAAAAGATGGAAATAGAGGTGCAGACTCCCGAATTTGGAGGTGAAGCTATATATGCGATGTCATTTCAACCCGAAATTTTGGAAAAGATTCGATGCTGTCAAGAGCAAGTAATGAATCGCGAAAAGGATAAGTTGACGGGAGAAGAAATTAAAGCTCAAAAGGATGGAAAAGGAATATACCGTGTTAACTCACGTATTTAGATACCTAATGTCGTGGAACTAAAGCACGAGATTTTGCAAGAAGCGCATAACTCGAGATTTTCAATTCACCCTGGAAGTACGAAAATGTACCAGGATTTAAAAGAAAGTTATTGGTGGCCAAACATGAAGAAGGAAATTGCAGAATGGATAAGTAAATGTTATACGTGCCAAAGAGTCAAAGCGGAACATCAAAGGCCGAGCGGATTGCTTCAGCCCCTGGATATACCAGAATGGAAATGGGAGCATATAGCGATGGATTTCGTGGTAGGATTACCTAAAACCAAGTCAAATCATGATGTGATTTGGGTGGTAATCGATCGATTGACAAAGTCATCACATTTCTTGCCGATAAATGAAAGGTTTTTGTTGGAAAAGTTGGTCAAATTGTATTTGGATGAGATTGTGATGCGTCATGGAGTTCCTATATTTATCGTGTCTGATAGAGATCCAAGGTTCAACTCGAGATTTTAGAGACAATTCCATGATCATTTGGGAACTAAGTTGAAAATGAGTACGGCATATCATCCACAGACGGACGGACAAAATGAAAGGATAATTCAGACAATTGAAGATATGTTGCGAAGCTGTGCAATAGATTTCAAAGGAAATTGGGATGATCATTTGCCGTTAATTGAATTTTCCTACAACAACAGTTATCACGCGAGTATTGGCATGCCGCCTTATGAGGCGTTGTATGGAAGAAAATGTAGGTCCCCAACATATTGGGACGAAGTTGGTGAGCGCAAATTAATTGGCCCAGAGCTAGTTCAACAAACAAAGGAAAAGGTAGAAATGATTCGAAAAAGATTAATTACAGCTCAGGATCGCCAAGCAAAGTACGCAAATCAAGAACGAAAAGATGTGCAATTCGAATCTGGAGACAAAGTCTTATAAAGATATCTCCTTGGAAAGGTTTAACCCGATTCAGAAAGAAAGGGAAGTTGAGTCCTAGGTATATTGGACCATTTGAAGTATTGCGACGAGTTGGGAAAGTTGCATATGAGTTGGCGCTACCTCCGCAAATGCAACATCTGCACAATGTATTTCATGTAATCTCTTTTGAAAAAGTATAATGCTGATGCGAGCCATGTGATCGAGTTGGAACCAGTGGAAATCCAACCAGATTTGTCTTATGTGGAACAACCAGTACGAATTTTGGACCGAAAAGAGAGGACACTCAGGAATAAAGTTGTACCTTTAGTTAGAGTATTGTGGAGAAATCCACTAGTTGAAGAATCAACTTGGGAATTAGAAAGCGAAATGAAAGAAAAGTATCCCCATCTATTTGCTTAGATTAGATTATGGGGACAGAATCCTTTTAAGGAGGGTAGATTGTGACGACTGAGAATTTTATGACATAATTAAGTCAATAAAGTATGCTTTATGTGATGTGATAATAATTATGTGATTAAGTGTTGATTAATTGTCTGTTCTGTATATTAGAATATAGGAGCGTAAATAAAAATGTTTCAATTTAAAGAGTCAGCTTAGGAGTTAAGCTGTGTTGTCGGGCCGTAAGGTAGAACGGAACCCGTCCTAATAAGGAGTTAAAGAATATAAAATGTGAATTATGTGTGATTGAATGAAATCAATGTGTAAATAAAGTATTTCGTCCTCAGTGATGTGTCGGTCGATCATGATAATGAGAAGCGTAATCGAAACGCTGAGCGTCGCGCCGTCAGGCTGAACGTGACCCGGTACGCATAAAAAAAGGATAAAGATTAAAGAAGGACAAATTCTCTGATCAAACCTGAGTTGTTATGTGATCGTATATGTGTGATTTCTTATCTGTGTGCATGACTATGTGCTCTGTGATATTTTTATGAATTTAAAGGAATTATTTGATTTAAATTAAGGTTTATTTAACCTTCGCGTATTTTTATAAAATTATCAGAGTAAGATAAAAACATGGGATTTGTTTTGTTATCTTCATAGTAGTCCTAGAGACTTTTTAAAAATGATGAATAGATTTATTTGGTGGTCATTGCATTTTAAATTGATTTTTATGTGGAAAAATGTTATTATTAAGGCGAGCTTGCGTAATTCATATAAAATCAACCGTTCGCTCAAAAGTTTATTATGAGTAATGGTTGGAAAGCTAATTTCGAGATCTACGTATTAAAATTGTCATTTGCAATAATTTTTGACTTTCCGAGAGAGATATATTTTATATTTGATTTTTATTATGTTTGAGTAAAAAGAAAGGATCAAATAAGCATAAAAGGGATTTAGTATATTACTAAATTGCCCTTGTCTTTGATAGTTTATAAACCCATCTCCCCCCCCCCTTTCTTTTCTTTTCCCGTGCACCCCATTTCCCCTTTTCTTTTTCTTTCTTTTCTTCACTCTCTCTCGGCTACTCTCTCTCTCTCTCGGCTCCCTCCATCTCTCTTATCTCTCTCTTGCATGCAACACTTAATCTTCACTCAAACTCAAAGATATTGCTCTCTATAGTTGCTATTTTCGGTATACTTCTCAAATTCCATTTGCATGTAAGTATTTGTGTAAGTGTTTTTGTGGCGCCCTCCAAACCTGGGTCAGAAGTTTGGGGTCCACACACACACTATTTATAACCTGCTTATAACAATAATAAAGATAATAATAATATGCAGTGATCCTACTTACCAACTACCACGGACCGCAACAGGTTAAAGTATGCACATAAGCCAAACACACTTACTTATATTACAAACATTCGAATCCCAACTATTCCAATTCAGAGCTGAGTAATTAACAATATTACAACTTTTACAAACTTAAATTATTCCAGAAGAAGCCTACTAGCTCAACTCGATCAACCTGAACCCCTAGCTCTCGCGCTGGACTGGGGATCCTCGGTACCAACCGGTTCCTTCTTAACTGGAAAATAACATAAACAATATCGCACAAATGAGCTAACTAGCTCAGCAAGTCATAGTGACAAAACTGAGAATAATGATCATCAGGTGAATATGGTTATGATGTCAAGTGAACAATAGATTATGATTTAGAATTGAATATTATATTTTCATTTTAAAAACCAAGGTTAGGCTGCTGATCAGTCACGCACTAACCCCGAGCAAAGCACACAGCACTGCTCTAACTACTGGATCCAAGGCATATATTGGCCTAACTTGACCATTATATGGTCTGACCACGAATCTGGTCCACAATTTTATAAAAACAATCCAATTCTAACATAATAACAGAATAAACAGTAATAAGCAATAAACAAAATCATTAACAACATTGGACGTTCAATAATGAAAATGGTTTCAATCTGCATAAGGATCAATATGGCAATTTTAAAGTATGGATGCTAGGTAGTGAAAGAATTGGATAACAAAGGAAACAATGTTTCAAGGTTTCAAGGATTTGGCCTTTCAAAGCATAAGATACAATGGTTTGAGTATGTAAGCAATCTGGTTCAGTGTTTGATATTTAGTCTGTATGTAATTGTGGAGTAGTATCGTATATTTGAGGTTCGTATTTGGGTATACAACAATCAATGGTCTAGAAAGAATCAGGTTTACGACTCAAGATCAATAACTGGAATCAGGGTTTAGGGTTCAGTGCTTCAAAGCACTTGCAATATAAAACATGACTATCAATCACTACAATATTTCGAGAAAGTTCAGAACACTTGCCTGGTACTAGCTTATTATACTGCACTCGCTTTCAGTCACGACTGTCTTACTCCTCGACTACTTGTTTCCCTTTCCTACGCCTTGCCTCTTCTGCTCACATATCATAAACATCTATCAATATTCAACTTATACGATTCTATTCGACACATACTTCTATCTACCCTTCGTTTCACCCAAATCCGATTAACGGATTGAAAGTTACGCAATAAACAAGTAAACATCGAATATATAGACCGACAGTTAACCAACAAGTCACATATAGCACATAACACGTCACATAATCAACGATATAACGTTTATAACGAAGTCTCGGGTCATAAACAGGCTTTCGGATGTTTAAAATGATTTTTAAAATATTTTTCGGAATTAAAACGGATCGTTGGATCAATTTTGGAGTAATAAACAGGGTTCGGCTAGCCAATTCTGGCTTCAAAACAATTTTATAATAATTATCGAGCCTTGAAAACAATTTAAAATAATATTTTAAAGCTCGAAACTATTTTTCAGAATTTTTAAATCATTTTTAAATATTTAAATCTAATTAAATAATTAACTAAAATCAATTAATAATTAATTTAATCAATTAATCAATTAATTTTTGAATTAATTGACTAATTAACCAATTAAAAATTAACTGAAATTAATTAACTAATTAATTCAGATTTATTTTTGAATTAAAAATAATTTTTGGAATTAAAATAATAATTTTTGGAATTTTCAGAAATTAAAATCGAATTTCTATAATAAAAATAAATAGGGAATATGATTTTGAATATTTTTAAAACAGGAATCCAAAATTTGCAAGTTCTAGAAACCTCAGGGACCTAACTGTTTCGTTTTCAAAACCTCAGGGACTGAAATGAAATTTTGCAAAGTTCACCGTCGAACTTCGCCGGAAAATACCCTGTCTCGCCGGAGAAGGCGATCCAGGTACAGCCACACCACCACAAGCTCCAGAATTAAACTACATATCACCAGGAATCTATACATGCAATCAAAACACATCAATACCCCAGACTTGGCCGGAAATTGGCCAAGAACATCGCTAGTTTCCTGGCGAACATCGTAAATCTTCAAAACACAACTCCCTTCGATTCACTAATCCTCCGTTAACGAGCTATATACCAATTGATTACAAATTTCATAAGGAACACAACCCACTATAAATCAACAGCTAATAACCCCTAAATCAAAAAGGCCCAAATTTCAATTGAAAATATTCATACGGGTTATAAACCCTAATTTCAAAATTCGAAAATTAAACTCAATTTTGAACATGTTATTGAACTCCAAATAAGACGTATGACATATGAAAATCATCAGGAAAACAAGCTCTACAACATGCAATCATCAAATCATACAAACAATCATCCGAACATAAATTCATATTTTTTTAAAAAAAATCGAAATTAAATAAAAATATAGAAAAATAACCATGATTTCTGCAGTAAAACGAAGCTCAGAATCTGATAGTACTCCTCAAATCCTTCGTTTTGGTTACTCAAGCTTTGAAAACAGAGATCAATAACACCTTCGATTTGTGGTTTGATTTTCAGAAGATTATATGAATATAAGGTTTTTCTCTGAAAAATTATATATTTAGCTGACTTCAAATGATTTTGATACGAAATAAAATACGGTAAAAGGCTATTTATAATTACAGAAAATTAGTATCCCGTTGGATCATTCCGGATATAAAACGGTACGTTTATTTGTAAAAACTGATCCAAACGGTATCGGTTTTCGGGATAATTATCCAAATTAGTACAATTTGTACTGCGGTCTTGGTCTCAGCGCCTGGTTACACGTACTACGAGGTGATAATTGTGATAGTTTAATAAAAAGCTCCCGTTTACCGAAAATACGAGTTTTATTGATTTACCAAAACGAATATTGTATCGAAAATGTTGCGCCAGGACCCGCGAAGGACAAACCGTACGCCGGATCGAAAAAGTCAAAACATGGAAAATGCTCGGAATATTACAATTGGGTTAGGAAGGAGTTCTCGGAAGAGTTTCGGGTTCTAAAAACGTAACAACAGATGACGTCGGTTGGTTCCCGTTTTTATAAAATAGATTTTAAATACCCGGAAAAAGATATTATAAAATTCATATGATTCCTATAAATTCATAAATCAACATAAAAATAATTAGGAAGATATGACAATTATCTATATTTTATTTTGGACATATAAAAATTAAAATACTCAATTAATAATATTTTTAAACATCCAAACACATTTAACACTTAACAAATAATTCACAGAAAAAATACGGAACACATATATTAATTATTTATTAGAAAAAATAATTACACGATATATCCCGAATATTACAGTTTTGGGGATGATCTCTATGGTTGTGTTCAAGGACATTGATTTCTTGATACAAAACTATAAGAGTAAATTCAAGAGCATTATTTGGTTTAAAACTCAAGAGGAGACCCGTTGCGGGCTCTCTTAAGTTCGACCACCACCGGCTATGATCTAAGGAGAGCCGGTGGAACTTTAATGAGGTGTTAATATGAATTTTAAGCCTTGCATGTTTGGTTTTTGAAAGATCAAAAGAGTTTTTGGTATTTCCTTTAAAACTTGAGTATGTGATTGGAAATGGATTTGTTTTGATTATTGATGTGTGTGTAAATGATTTGATGTTTAGAAAATTAAGTTTGAGGGTTGCATGTTGGGGATTTTGGTTCGGCTTTGTACTAATAAAAAGGGAGATTTGGATTTGATGACTTGATCTTAGTAAAAGCTAAGCCTAATTAGTGAAAAATGTGATTGCATGTTAGTTTTAAAGAAGAACAAGTAATGCATGTCAATGTTTAGTCCTTGAGTTGTGAATCTTGATTTTAGCCGAATAAAAAATGGGTCTAGAAGAGATTTACTTGATGATTAAGTGAATGCATGCTTGTCGATTGAATAATTTGATTAAAGCCCGAGTCATTATTGATGTTTTGTTTGTGATTCAAAAATTTTGATGAAAATAAGTCAAAAGACTAAGTTAAGGTTTAAAACAAGTTGGAAATATGATATAAAACTTTGCATGTCAAAAATTGATCCTTGCATGCATGATTATTGGAAAACCCGAATGGGTCTTATGCTTAAAAAGAGAATTAAGTTGATTTTTGCTAAATATCTTAGTGGCTAGTGAGAACTTGATTGCATGACAATGATTGGATGATGTTTGTGTTCAAATTTTGATAATTAAAAGAAGGTGTTGATTTTTGATTCTAATGTGATTATGATTTGGATTTTTGATTAAAAAGGATGAAGTTTAATTGCGTAAATGACTCTTGTGATTTGCATTATTTGTGTTTGATTATATGAGATTGAAATTGAGTATACGTGGTTGTGTTTTGCGTGTATGGCCGAATGGTATATAAGTAGAAAAGCGACTGATTTGGTTCCAATACCTTGCTAAGTGATTGCATATGAAATCCTAGGAGATATGTGATTCATTTGTGTTATTGGTTGTTGTTATGGTTCGAATTAAGGAATAAAAGAAAAAGGGAATTAAATGGTTTGTTATTAAAGAACTATAAGTGACAGTTATGGTCCTAAAAGGTTTAATTGTGAATAAATCATGTACTCGTAAGAGTTATATTGGTGTGATTTAAGAAATAGTTAAGGTTAAGCAAGTACGCGTCGATCGATATGTATATAAAGATATAAAGGTTACGAGAAAGGAATGTGTTATGTGCTATGTGCTTATGTGTATAAGCTATACTCGTATATTTGAGTCAAGAGTATAATCGAGCTATCATAATTGAGTGATCGTTCTGGGAACGAGAGTTGAGAACTGATTAAGATTTTGGTTTTATTGTAGATCCGGAGCGTGAGGGCATTCAGGCGAGGAAAGGAAAGGGTATACTAGGTGGCAGTAGTTCAACCTTCAGGAAAGCAAATTCAGGCAAGTAACTCTCATTACTTGTGAAAATGGTTATAGAGAGGGTGTTGTTCATACCATGAAGAGTATGGAACCGTTAATAATGAACCCCTGTTAATGACTTGAGATATCCTGTTTTGATTCTGATACACTGTTATTGATAAGCTTACTGATTCAACCCTTTTGGTAACCTGTCCTTTCTGTTCAAGTCATTTATTAAGCCATGAATTGTATTGAACCCTATGATTATCCTTGCAAACCCTATTTAATGATACCTCACTTCTTGATCACACTATTGATCCCTAAACAGATGTTGATCCTTCTATTTTAAGTACCTTGTTATCCTTGATAAAGAATCCTTAAAGTTGTTCCTTGCTTGTCTTGAATCACTCCCCAAACTTTGTTTTCTTGAAATTTGACTTAAGAATGAGTTTCGACTCGAAAGAGTCCGAATGATTTCATATTCCTGGTAATGATAAAAATGAATTTAGAAAACCTACTTTTTCCAACTCAAGGTTTTCCAAACGAATTCCTGATGGATTGGATTGGACGTAAGAGGCTAGTGGGACTAGTCCAGTCATTGTAAGAGTCTAGCGGGGCTAGTCCAGTTTAAGGCTGAAATTATGCCGTATGGTACCTTAAAGACCGGATGGAGGTCGGTACGGGCTGATCGATAAAGTTGTCCAATCAAGGGTTCTATATTGATTACCTAAAATGAAACTGAAATTTCCTGTTCAGAAATTGATTCTTGAAAATGAAGAATGGTTTATATTGTTTTGAAAAGAGTTGATTATGTTAGTGTGAAGCTTAAAGCTCAAGAACCCTGATTTTTTTTTAATCTGTTGACCATATAATTGATTCCATATAGTGAAATACCTTTGCTTTCCTCTTTCTGAAAGATCTATTCTGATCCTTTAATGATTTGTGATGAATGTCGGCTTTCATCCTACGTTGAGCCCTGTTTCTTAAAAGCTCCATATTGTTCCTTCAATACCTTTCCTTAACCCAAAAGCTGGAAATCTGCCACCTAGATCAAATAAAGTCGAATTCCCTAAGTTTGGTAAAGTATATTGTGGATTTAATATTGTAGAACTGCTATATACTTACTTGCTGAGTTTTATACTCATATGTTTTGTTTTAATCTAACCATGGCAGTTAAGCAAGAAGATGGCCAGGCTTAGGCGCACTGCTCGTAAGAGCGTACCTGGTGGTCCTTATTGTGTTGAGGGCTTCCGGTTGCTAGAGAAGGTAGTGGTATTTCTGAGTGAGCAAGCGCTTAGAAGGATAGTTGTAAAAATACAATGGGTTATATGTCGGTCCCCAGCCGGAATCGATTATGTTTATTTAATAATATTTTGGGGTTGTAAGTTATATTTTATGTTTGGTATTTGTAATCTTGTCTCATACTTTATCATGTTGATCCTGTTAGTAGTTAATCGGGGTTTATGCTTATTTAATTATTAGATTAAAGGTGTGTGAGTCCTCATTTTCTAACCCCGAGATTGAGGGCGTCACAATAATGAGCTGGAATGACCATGTCTCCATCTGTAGATTCCTCAACTCTTACCATATGAGTGAAGGGCCCGTTTTTGAGGATCTAAATGTATAGTGGATTGGCCATCCTGATAAACAGCAACATTTTCTTTTTCCATAGAGTGTAGTTGGTCATATCAAAAGTAGAGATTTTGATGCTACTGATTTTCTGTGTCTTCATTCTTCCAAGATCTTGAATCTATTTACTTTCAGATTTTGCTCTGATACCACTTGTTAGGTAATGAATTACACACAGAGGGGGTGAATGTGTTTTTGTGTTTTTCTACTTTTCTTGAATTAATTATGGTGATTAACAAAGTAAATTAAATCTTGCAGTGAAATGTGTTAATACTGAAATTAAACATATAACAATAGTGAACACAGATCTTTCAAAACTCACTTAATTTTATATTAAAATTAAAAATGTCTTGCTACAAAATTTCTAGGCTCTTTGTTGATAAAGAGCTTAGCTTCTTACTTGAGAGAATACAACATTTTTTTGATCTAAATTATTACATTGAAACAAAGCATCCAGTGTTTACTTTATAGAAAAGTAAATACTGGTTTTTACATAGCATGCAATAGCATGTACTAAACCCTATTTTTGGATAATCAAATCTTTCTATTTCTGGATTAGTATATCTTGCTAATCTTGCCAACCTGTGACTTTACTTTGCCAGTTAATCTTGCCCTTTGATCTTGTACTCTTCAAGCTGCTTTTTGTAGACTTGTCAATCCAACTGATTGGATTGTTTGTTGATTGATAATCTTGGATATTTAACTGATCTGCACTTTGTACTTTGAGTTTTACCTCGAGATCTCTAGTTTGGTATATAGGGAGCTTGACATCTCGATAAGTATATTGGCTTATCGAGATATCTCATTACTCTATAGTTGTTTTGACTTCTCGAAGTCTCTGAGTTCTCTATAAGAGAAGTTGGCTTGTCGAGATCTCTAAATTTCTGCATGTAGAACTGACTTATCGATATCTCCAATCTTCATGTCTTCAATTTGGCTTGTCGATATCTTTGAGTTCTCTAATGTAGAAATGAATTGTCGATATCTTAGAGATCTCTAGTGATATTTAACTTGTCGATATCTCTGAGATCTCTAGTGATAATTTCGACTTATCGATATCTCCAATCTTCATGTCTTCAATTTGACATTGTCAATATCTCTGAGACTTCTCTATAAACTTTTCTTGACTTCTCGATAAGTCATTCTGGAGTTCTCTAATGACTTCTCTATAACACTTAATATGTGACTTGTAGACTTCTTGACTTATAATGTTTTTCACAAAACAGATTTATTCAACTCCAAACTTCTTCATACTTTCTCTGAGGCGTGATCTTCATGATCTTCTTCCAGAGCTTATTCTTAGGCTTGAGACTGTTTACAGAAAAATACTTCAGTCTAGTCTATTTACATTTTTGCAGAATTAAATGTTACAATAGAAAATGCAAACTTAGATTTCAATACAACTTACTTAGGGTTGTCAATTTGACTTAGTCTTGTAAGAGTACAGGCATGTCTTGCACAACAGGATGTTATATTAAGTTTATAGTTATCCCTGATTGATGAGACTTTAAAGTTCCACTTTTCAGGGAGAGCAAGTAGGAGCTTCAAGTTTGAGTCCTCCAAATCATATTCTTTGTTGACAAGGGATAAGTCATTCAGCAACTTCTGAAATCTGTCATAGATCTTAGTTAAGGACTCATTGTCCCTTGAATCAAAGTGCTCATATTCTTGAATAAGTATTGTCCTCCTGCTCTTCTTGATAGCAGTTGTACCTTGACACTTTACTTCTAATGCATCTCATATCTCTTTTGTTGTTTTACGTCCAATGACTCTATTGGACATAACATTATCAAGATTGTTGTGCAGGATATGTCTAACCTTAGCATCCTTCATGATAGAGGAGATATCTTCAGGAGTATAATCCTTCATGTCTTTGTCTATCATCTTATCTAGTTCTCATGTAAGCGAAACAACTACCTTCATTTTTTTATGAGGACCATCATAGATCCTGTTTAGGTATTCAGGATCCGTGGCTTCCAAGCACATGGTCATCCTGACTTTCCAGATTAGATATTCATGTATCTTCAGGATAGGCACCTTGATTGCTTCATACCTACTCATGTTGCTTCTTGTAATAACCCCAAAATTTTGAATTTTTTTTACCCTTATGAATAGTGTTTTTGCTGATATTGCTGAATAAGAAAACTTTTCATGCCACACTATGTAGGGGTTCTTTTATTGTTATTCTGATATCGTATTAGTACTCTATATGATAAATAAGTGTATGTAAAGATCGTCAAAATCCAAATTCGAACACTTTGATTTTTCCCGAAAATCCACCAGATACCGAAAGAATTGAGTATAAGGTAACAGGATAAAAAGGATTTAAATTAAAGGATTATAAGAGAGGATCATAAAAGGAATATAATGTATTGAGAAAGGTTAAGGAAACCCAAGTAATAAGATCCCGGGTATGATCCCTCAAACGATAAACGAAAACGAAAGTTAAGCGAACCGTATAACAGATCAGCGGTCATTAGCCAAGTAATTAGGAGTTAATCAAAGGGTTAGTGGAGAGTGATGTCATCAAACCAATAAGAAGAGGACAAGTGTGGGAGGATGACATAACATGATGACCTAAGCATGACCAAAGAGAAGTGTGTTGTTGGTTAATTAAGAACCACACAAAATTCACCATGGTTAAAAGTAATAAATCAAAACAAAAGCAAGCAACCAAGCAAAACAAATCACAAAATCACAAAAACACAAAGTTGACTTCATTTTCTTCAAGAAAGCTCTCGGCCATTCTCTTTTTTTCAAGAAGGAAAATCCAAAATCCAAGATCCAAGCCTTGTTAATTAGTGAGGTAATTATCTAATACTCCTTATGCATAGATATAGCTATCCTATAAGTTTGAGCTTCAAATTCATTCACAATTTCTTCCTAAAAATCATGGAAGAAGAGGGTGAATAGTGTTTTTCAAGAACTTAATTTTTTGTTCTTGAGTTTTTGTTTAGATTAAGCTTGGATAAGGACTTTCAAGGGTGATTCCAAGCTAATTAGTTACTCCTACTCTCAAGGAAGGTATAATCTCTTAACCTAGCTTTGTTAATGAATGTTAAGAGCTTAGCGTGAGTATTATAGTTCATAAGAGGCTTGATTGTTGTGTATGTAGAGATTAGTTGGTTTTGTGATGTTTTTGGAGTTGTAAATCTTGGTTATTAGTTAAAGAACTTAAGAATAGTTTTAGTTCATGTTTGAGATTAATATAAATTGGAAAAACTTGAGGTGTTGGGGCTGTTGTAGTGAGGTATGGGTGGAGTTTGGTTTTATGGTTGAATTGTGGTTGGTTTGTGGTTGATTTGGAGTAGAATAAAATTTGGTAATCGCATAAACATAGCCGTCGTAATGCCCGATTTACTTTAGACTGTTTTTGTTCTTAACATCAGGACCCATGAACTCACTTTTAGGTTTTGACCATTGCCATGATTAGATAGTTCATGTTTCAAGCTACGTTTTGATATGTGGTTTGCTTGAATCCGATGTACGGTTTAGGAGAAACGACCGTTTTAATAACGGCATTTCACGAACGAACCATTACCCCTCGCCTTACTTTGAAACATTGTTTAAAGACCTTAAATGACTAATTGGAGTATGAAACATTTATGTCAAGTGTATTAGGAAGTTGGTAAGGTACTCGCGAAAGAATCGCCTTAAAACTCTTAATGGTTAATTTATTAAAAATGGTGGAGCCGAGGGTACTCGAGCGACTTAAGTGAATCGTTAAGCGCGAAAGCGAACGTTAGGGCTCTAATTGGTTAAAGTCTAGTTTCTTAAGCGACCGGGGTTTAATTCCGACTTATATTGTTGTTCATAGGTTATCGGACCCACTCTAAGCTTAAGTCTATCCGGGAACACTCAGGCAAGTTTTCTACCCGTTATACTGTTGTTGTGATGTACATATGTATATGCATTATCTTGTGATAAGTGCATGATTATTATTAGCAAAGTCTTGCGATATATTGGAGCATGTGATATGATATTTATATGCATGCCTGTTTTGTAAATCTTGATATATATATCTGTTGATTCCACTGCTTATAAGTTGCATAATACCTATGCTAGAGATAAGCGGTAGTTGCGTATACCCTTAGTATAGGGGACCCAAAGGTGAACATTTTCTAAAAACCGGGAGTCGATGTTCCCGAGTATAATATATATATATATATATATATATATTTATATATATATATATGGATATAGTTTTCAAAACTATTAATCGAATAAGGTTTATTCGATAACTTTATTTTATTTAATGAATATTATCTAAGATATTCATTCGAGGACTTATGACTCCGTTTATTTTATTTAATGAATATTATTTTGAATATTCATTTGAGGACATATGACTCCGTTTATTTTATTTAATGAATATTATTTTTGAATATTCATTCGAGGACTTATGACTCCGCTTATTTACTAAATAATATTCTTTATTTTATTAAAGAATAATGTTTCAATAATCAAACTTATTTTCGATTATTCAAATAAAGATCATACTTTCGTATAAGTATATCTTTGGTTATTTATTATTCATTTCAAGTAAAAGTTTTAAAACTTCTACTTCAATTATTTTTATAAAGATTATTCTTTATGGGAATATTATTTAAATAATAATATTAAGATATTTTCTAATATATTGGGACTGATTTATTTTATTAAATCAGCATTACTCCAAATATTCTTAAAAATGTTTTCGAGTCTTCAAAATGATTTAAAAAGTTGGGGCGGATCCCAAAACTCATTTTTATATTTAAGATCCTCCGTTCGAAGGGGATTTAAATACTCGCTCAAAACCTGAGGGATCTGGCTCTGTGGTGTGTTTTATATTCGCAACAAGGTTGCTATTTTGATAAAAGAGTTTTTGGTTACTTACCCAACACTCGGGAAGTAAAATTCTTGGAACAAGTTAATCCATTAACAGGCATCGCCTGGGAAATATCGGTGAGTTTTCCTTTCCAACTGGATAGGACTTCTTGGTGGAGCCGTATCAACAAGTTTCTACTTGGGGAAAGTGGGGACGAGCTTTACGTTTCAGAGTCATGGATTTCATCTGAACTAGGAGTGGCGTAAGTGGTCGAGTGGCGCTGGCCCAGCCTTATTATATTGGCCCAATTGGCCTGGAAGTTCCGCTAAGACGGTCTATTCCTTAGGAGTCCAGTGTTCGGTTGACAAGTAAATCCGACAGGTTCTCCTCTATATGTAGAAAATGGTGGGGTTGCACTACTACGACTGATCATCGTAAGTGGTCTTCCTGGCGTGACAAACTCCCATAATGAGTTCATCATCCGGTTGGATATTTCTGCAACACTTCCCAGAGCACTTCGATAGAAAGGCTACGGCTGGGCGATTATTAAGTATTGGCAGGGTCTAGTTTTCAAAATGATGTTTTCATCAAATGAAGTATCTTGTAACTTCATTTCATTTTGATGATATCTCAAAGATTAATTCTATACAAGTTTTGTCGTGTAGCTTCATCTATGGGATGAACTAATTATAACTTGAATGGTGGTAGTTCAAGTAGTATTCGGAAAAGATATAAGTATATTGGAGTATCTTGTAACTTCATCTTTTAAACTTATATCTAGTAAATGATTATCTTATGCATGTCAAAGATTTTCAGAAAAACGTTGAGACAAGGTTAGATATATGAGATCACCTTGCAACGATATTTTTATACAGTTATAATTTGAAACTCTTTGTATATTATACATGTCAGAGGATTTCAAAGATTGTGAAAAGTATATATGTATATATACTGAATATTTTGCGACTTGGTCGCGTTAAGATAACAAACTTGGTTCAATTCTTCTTGACCAAGACTTTCATGAATACTATGAGAATGCTCATATATTGTTAATCATTGTACATATTATTTTGGTGGGTTTGTTGCTCACCCTTGCTTTCTTCTCTCATCACACAACATCAAATAGACAAGATGAACAGAATCGAGCTCCCAATTCGTGAGCGGTTAGGAAACGTTCCTGCAGTTTCCTGTAGGCGTTGATGCCGTTGTAGCTGAGGTAGGAGCTACCGAGTAGGCTAGGCTTTCAACTTTTGTTGTGTCAGACTTATGTATATTTATGAATTGTAATAATGGCAAAGAATATGTAAATTATTCAGAAACCCTTTTTATGGTGATATGTTTAAGGTACCTATATTATTTAAATAAATAGACTCTCCGGAAATGGTATCAGAGCCAATAATAGGAAAATAGGCCGAGAAGATGAACAATAATTTACTATAGCAAATAGTAAAAAGTGAATAGTAATTACGAATATAAATAGTAAGAAACGAAATATAAAAATGAGACCTCCAGCAAAATTACTAAGAGATAATAATAAAAGTTATAAATCTAAAATAATAGCAACTCTATTAATTTATTTTATAGTAGAGAATAAAGAAACAAAACAAATGTGTAAGAAAAATCTATATAGACAGTTAATATATTTATATAAATAAATAAATATTTAATTTATGGAAGACTATAAGTTAGAAAGTATTAAAATGATAGCAGATAAAAACTTTACTTTTAATAAAGATATAAATCAACATATTGAAAGTTGTAAAATAAGTATGCAAATAATAAATGAAAAATTAGATATTATAGCTACGATACAAACAATGTTGAAAGAAAGAGATGAAAAAATTAGAAGACTGGAAGAAGAAAATCTTTTAATAAAACGAGAAAAATTTATTAAAGAAACTAATTTAGAAATTCAAATAAAAGACTTAAAAGAAGTATTAACTGAACAATATGAATTAATAAATAATTTCAGACAAAAAATTAAAAAAAGAATTTGATAGATCCAAATGCAATAACTTGAAATAATAGAAAAAAGAAAGAATTAATAAAAAAATCAAGAAAAATTAGAAATAGAACTAGAAAAATTGCAAGAAAGAAAAAATAAAATTGAATGGACAAGAGAAAATGGGGATGAAATAATAAGATGTTATCAACAACTTGGAAATATGATAATAACATTTAGAAATGATAAACTAAGAATACAAAGACTTAAAAGAATAATTTTATCAAGTAACATAACTGGATAATAATACAGTTTGAAAATGTCATTAGAAAAATCAAGTGAAAAACAAGATGTATATTATCAAATGGATGAATACGGAAAAGGAACATCACAAACTTTAAGTTTTAAACCGGATATATATAATAAAATCCAAAGTGAACCAGAAGAACTAACAATAAAAAAGATATTCAAAACATCATATTTTGAAAGAAATAAAGAAGTTAGATATATATAGCTCAGAAACATGAAAATATAATAGATATAGATACGATAAATGGAAAAGCAAAAATAAATTTAATAACAGATGGTTTGATAAAAAGAGAACTATCCAAAATAAAACAAAAGGAAGCAAATAAACTAAAAAATATTTATTTTGGAGCAATGGAATTTACAATAAAAGCATATTTTCAGAAAAATATCGATACTCCTATACAGATATATGTACTAGATGATAGAATATTAGGAAATATACAAGATTCATTAATAGCAGTAGTAAAGGGAAACTTGATATATCAGAAATTAAAATTTATAATACAACCTGATTTTAGCATATCATTAAGAGATGAAAATAAAGAAAGATCTTTAACATTATATTATAAATTAGATGGAATAAAAATGCAAGTAAAGTAATTAGTATAGAAACTCAAATAGTTTATGCTATGACTGGAAACCATCATGTGAAGAAACAAACGGAATTAGGAATAATAGTACCAAAATTATGCAATGATATATTAGAAAAAATTGAACATAAAGAAGAATCTCAAATAACAATCCCAGAATAATTTACAATAGACTTTAGTAATAGACAAATAATTCCAACACAAAGAATTAAACCAATATTAGAAGGATCTATATTAAGTTTTAGAAAAGAATTTAGACATTTAAGTTTTAGAGAACAACCAATTATGTCAAGACAATATAGTTTACCTAAAACTATAAATTTAATAGATGTGAAAACTGATGGATTAAAAATTAAAGTAATAATATTCGAAGGAATTATAGCAAAAGATTGTATAGCTGAAATAAATACAGGCGCTGTTAAATGTTTTATACACATAAGTAAAATTGATGAAAATAACTGCTCCATAATAGAACCACAAACTTATAATTATCCTGAAAATGAGAGAGAAATTATAATTACTAAAAGTGTAAACTTAAGATTTAAACTACAAGATTTAGAGTATAATATAAACATAGGAGTTATAGAATATGATAGTTCTAATGAATTATTATTAGGAAGTGACTTTTTAACAATGATAAATTATAAAATTAATAATAAAGGCATTGAAATAAATGACCAAGGAAAAATTCGATTTATTAATAAAATATGAATACACATGAAAAAATAGAAAACAAAAAACATAAATTACAAAAAGTAAAAGACGCTCTAAAAGAAGGTGTATATTCACAAATAAAATATTTAGAATATAGAGAAAAGGAAATAAAATTAGAAAAAGACATAAAAGAATTAGAAAAAGAAAGTTCAGAAACTAAAAAAGTATGGATATATATATGGGAAATGGATGGAAAACATGAATAAATCTAACTAATGAAAAGCGAAATGGATGGAAGGAATGAGCTAATAAAACTGGCTAATGAAAAAATAGAAGCTTTATGGGAAGAAATCATAATAAAAGAAAAAATTCAAAATATGACATTAGTAATGAATGAGATTAAAAAGGATCAAACTCAAACAAGACAAATAATAAGAGAAGAATTAACTAATCTATGGAATGCATCTGAAATACCAATATTTAAACTAATATTAGAAAAATTAACTAATCTAGAAGACGAAAAACCAAAAAATAAACAAATGCTAAAAGAAGATATCACAGAAACACCAGAAATTGTGGCTATAAATGCTTGAAGGAGAACTAAAGAACCTGTTATGATAGATATTAGTAAAATGAAACCCGTTATACCAGAATCTGTAGATAAAAAATTAGATGGATTATCTTCGTTACATAAAAAAGGAAAATTCTAATGGACAAACAAGAGCATAATGTAATAACATTTCTTAAAAATCATGGGAAAGAACTACTAGAAAAAGAAAGATATAAATATGAACCAATGAAAAAGGAATCAAAAAATTTAGATATAGAACAGGAAAAAATAGAATACATACAATTAAAGTTTGAAATACAGGAACAAGAATTGAAAAGATTAAAAGCAGAAAATAGCAAACTCAAATTAAACACTAATGAAGAATGGTTTGACAAGTATAAAAAATATAAGAACAAATATGAAAATATTAAAAAAGATTTGAAAGAAACTAAAAGAGAACTAAAACAAACGAAAAAGGAGTTACATTAGGAAATAGAAGAAACCAAAAGAAATTTAGAAATGTTAAGAGAAGAAATCAACAAAATTAAAGAAAAAGAAAAAATTACTGAAAGTACAAGTAACTCAGATACTTCAAGTAATAGTGTCAGTTCTAATGAAAAATTAATAAATTTTATAGAAGAATATGAGAATGAAGATAAATCAGAAATAGAAAAGGAGAACAATCAAATAATGCAAGTCTTAAGAAAAATGAAAAATGTGAATGCTATCATAAAAGAAGAACCACAAAGTGACAATCAAGATGAATATAACGAATCTATAGATACTGAGATGGAAACTGTAAATGAAAACGTTGATGACTATCCAGAAGAAGAATTAACGGATGTTAATTTAGAAGTAATAACAAGAAGTAGTAATAAAATACCTAAACATATACCAATCGGACATCATGCAGAATTTAAAGAATTTGTAGGATCTATGTCACAAGGTGTTAACCTTAATGGATATTTCTTAGATTTAGATAATGTCTACGAAGAACAAGAAATTAGTAGAAGGATTACAGATTGGAATCTAGGAACTTATATAGCACTAATGAGTTCCACACATACTGATAATTTAGATTATACTTATGATTTAATATCCAAAACATTAATGGGAAAAGTAGCATTTTGGATAGAATCTATAGCATACCAATTAAAAACAGAAGTAATGCGTAATGTAGGAGATTGGAAATCTATGCTACAAATCTTTGATATGATACTGAAAAGAGAATTTTTAGGAGAACCATGGATAGTAGCTAGAGATCAAGTATTGGTAGAAAGAAAAATAGAAATAATAATGAATTTAAATAATATGAAATGTTGTAAAATAAATAAACTACCTGAATATACTATAAGCTTTACTAAATTCTTTTATGAAGCTAGGTTTCAACCCGAAGAAAGCCTAATCTATCAACAACTATATTATAATCATCTTCCAAAGCCATATAATAATGAAATAATAAAAGAATATAATAATTTAGAACCAAGAGAAAATACTTTAGGAGAAAGAATAAGAGTATTAAGAGGATATCTTATGATAAAATGTGAAGAATACCGAGTTCAACAAACAGTTAAAAAGGATAAAAAACTAGGATTAAGAGAAATATGTGGTTTTACTGAAAGAAGATTAGTATTTGGATGTGATGATGAAAGGAGAAAAAACCCAAGTAAGAGATATAAGAAAAAATACATAAAAAGATTTGATAAAAGACAAAACTACAATCGGAATAACAATCCATATTATAACAAATACAAACGAAGAAAGTTCAGAAAATTCAGAAATAATTCTGGCACAAGAAAAGATTTAGGAATAGAAGAAAATTTAGAAGAAAACCATTCAATAAAGGAAAAGAAAAATTGAGTGAATGCAAATGTTGGAATTGTAATGAAAAGGGACATTATGCAAATAAATGCCCTAAATTAAAAGAAAAAGGGGTAAAATATATAAATACATCACAGTTTATAATGAATCTGGAACAAATAAAAGAAGATAATAATAACTGGTATGAATACAAAGAGTTTTATGTTAGTGAAACTGATAAAGATAGTGGATCAGAATCTTTCATTTATAACTCTTCAAGTGAAAGTTATTCAGATTAATGATAGCTATTTATATAGAAGCTTATGTAGAACATAAGCCTGGAAAATTAATAAAACAAAAAATATTTATAGATAGCGGAGCAGACTTATGCTTGGCAAAAGAGAAAGTATTAATCTCGCATAAATGGAAAAAATCTAAAATACATAGAACTAAAGTAACAGGATTTAATGAACAAAGAAAAGAATTAGATACAATAGCTGAAAACATGAGGATAATATTAAATAAAACAATATTTAAATTACCTTTAATCTATCAAGAAAATAAAATGAAGCAACCAATATTATTAGGAAATAATTTTTTAGATCATTTTAAAACACAAGTTGTTACTTCTAATACTTTAAGTTTGCAAACACCTTGCAATAAATGGATAATATTAAAAAGAATAATGCCTATAAACACATTAAGTATAAATAACTTGATAATAAGTAGAAACAATAATCTACAAGAATTATCGAAAAAATATCATAGTCTACTAAAATCAAATTTTGGAGAAAATCCAGTACAATTCTGGGATAAAGAAAAAATATATGCTGAGGTGAAATTAATAAACCCAAACGATATAATCAGATCAAAACCTATTAGATATAGCCCAACGGACCAAAAAGAATTTGAAATCCAGATAAATGAATTATTAAAACTAAAAATAATACAAGAAAGTAAAAGTCCACATAGTAGTCCAGATTTTTTAGTAAGAAAACACAGTGAACAAAAAAGAGGCAAGGCTAGAATGGTAATAGATTATAGAGAATTAAATAAAAAGACTATATTTGATGGATATTTCTTACCATATAAAAGAAATCTTATTAATAGACTTGGAAATAAAAAATGGTTTAGTAAATTTGACTGTAAAAGTGGATTTTGGCAAATTAAGCTGACCGAAGAATCCAGACCTTTAAGAGCTTTTAGTGCACCGCAAGGACATTATGAATGGATAGTATTACCCTTTGGATTAAAAAATGCTCCACAAATATTTCAGAGAAGAATGGACCAAGTTTTTAGAAAATTAATAGATTTTTGCATCGTATATGTAGACGATATATTGATATATAGTGACACTTTAGAATGCCATATAAAATACCTAGAACAATTTATAACAACCGTAAAACAGCATGGGATATTACTTTCTGAAACGAAATCAGAAGTCTTTAAAAATAAAATAGAATATCTAGGATATATAATAGATAAAGATGGATTAAAATTACAAAACCATATAGTTTCAAAAATACAAAATTTTAAAGATAAACTAGAAAATAAGAAAGAAGTCCAACAATTTTTAGGAATAATTAATTATGCAGCAGATCATATAAAAAATTTACCACAATTAAGAAAACCCTTACAAGAATTAACAAAAAATAAACCCTTTGAGTGGAAGGAAGAACATGATAAAGCTATTAAAACTCTTAAAGAAAAAGTCAGTAATTTACCAAAACATAGAATACCAATAGAAACAGATAAATTAGAACTTTATACTAATGCTAGTGATATAGGATGGGGAGCTCTTCTTATTGCTTACGAAAATAATGATATTGACAATGAAAAACGCCTTATATGTGGTTATGCAGGAGGAACGTGGAAACCAAATGAATTAAACTACCATATAAATGAAAAAGAATTATTGGCAGTAAAATTTAGAATCAAAAAATTTCATTATCATTTATTACCAGTAAAGTTTATAGTTAGAACAGACAATACTCAAGTAAAGGCTTTTATTACAAATAAAATTGATTTGTTACCAGAACTAAATAGAAGAAGAAAATGGCAGTCATTTTTCTGTTGTTATGATTTTATTATTAAAAACATATCTGGTACTAAAAATGTTCTAGCTGATTTTCTTAGCAGGTACAAGTATGACGACTAACAACTTTGATGTGTATATCAGTGATGTTACAAAAATTATTACAAAAAATCATGAAGATATAGCCCAAAAATATGAAACGATCACCCAGTTAGACAAAGACATCAAGATTCTAGTCCAAGAAAATACGCATCTTCTGAAACAGTTATCAGATGCTATACAAGACAAACAAACAGTGAAAACTCTACAAACCCCACTTACACCCTCTGCCAAATCACAAATTTTTACATCTAAACTTGCAACTATGCCTTCTTCTTCAAACTCACATGAAATATCTCCACCTATTTCCATGAGTGCCAGGGTTAAATTTCCATCTGAGATTATAACAGCATACGAAAAAATTATGAAATATTATGACTATAAGTCAAATGATCAGATAGTACGCGGCATTAAAACAAGTAAATATCCAAGATATTTGTGCCAAATAAATGCAAACCCAGATGTGGTAGAAAAACTATTTACCTATGGATTTATTGATAAAATATTAGTTGATGACGCATTATATAGCATTTCAAAATTACCTACAGTAATTGTGGAATCTACAAAAGCCTACATGGAATCCATGGGAAATGGGATTTATGGAATCCAGATATTTGATGCTTCAACAGATTTGGTGGGAATGCCTATAGTCATATGTCAAATATTCAAGACTGGAAAAATACCAGTAAGTGGAGACAATACAAATTTGAAACTACCTATCCCGTGTAATATAGAAAATTTCCAAGAATGGATTTCTACAAAGAGAGCAATTGGTCTCATAACCTTAAAGATCAAGATACAAGACATGTTGAGAGCAAGAAAAGCTAATATTATTGGATCAAGTCGAGGAGGACAAGCTGAAGAAATTATTACTCTATATTATGACAATGAAGCTTTGTCCCAAGATACTATCGAGCTAGAAAGGCTGAATGACAAAGTTATCAACCTAAAACACACACATGCAAAAGAAACCATAGAACAATATCACATTTTAACAAGTCCAAGAAAGAGACCAGTGATCAGTGTTAATACAAATAATACAAATAATACCCCTATTAAGATAAAAGGAGAAAAAGGTACTGATCCATTCCAATAGTAAAAATATTACAAGCCCAATGTAGTTTTACTACAAAAGGCCCATCAATAATACCATATTACAGCCCAATGTAGTTTTACTACAAAAGGCCCAACATATTACTACTTACAAGCCCAAAAGAATTTCGAAGAAAGAAGAAAAATACAAAGCTGGAAATGCTGAAATAATAGAAGACAAAAAAGAAAAATGCAATGGCCGACAGAGATAAAGACATAAAGGAAGAAAGAAGGAAAATGCAAGCTGGAAATGCAGAAATGATAGAAGACAAAAACGAAAAAGGCAATGGCCGACAGAGATAAAGACATAAAGGAAGAAAGCATGCTGGAAGACCACAAGAAAAAAGTAATGAAATAATGTACTACTATATCAATAATAAAGTCTACTGTATCAATAATGAAGAAACTGTATCAATAATGAAGAGGTTCTCTATATAAGGAGCCTCATTGTAACAAAGAAGGACATCTGCTACTTGCTATAAAAAATCTCCAGTTTCATATATCTCTCTCATGCGTAACTAAACACTTCTCTTTTCCATAATTTTAGCCAAGCACAATATCATAAAATCAGAAAGATTACATTATGAAATTATATTTAGTATTTATTAGGTTAGAAATATTATCTTAAAACAGCATTTTGGAGAAGTCTGTTGAGTACTCCTAGTGCCGAGGCCAATATCCCACAGCTGATGCAAGAAAAGGGAACAAGGAGCAACGGTGAGTTGAGAGCTCCGGTGATCTAAAATTCTATTACAAGGTAAATATTCTGAACTAATAAATTACTATGTATAATTTTGATAAAGTAATTATTTTTGTGATTATGATATTAGAATTGGTTAGAAATTATGGAAAGTTTAATTAAAAAATGAATTTAATTTTATTTAATATTTTGTGTAATTATAAAATACCATCTATATTCCTTCCCTCCTTAGGGTTAATAGATGATGAGAACCTAATATTATATATAATATGTTTAAGGTACCTATATTATTTAAATAAATAGACTCTCCGGAAATGGGTGAAATGGTTTATAATTGCGGAATAAAATGACTTGTGTTATTTTTGATATTCATCTCTGAGACTATAACTTGTGGTGTGTGTGTGTGTGTATATTGTGGGGTCACAGTACGGAGTAGTTGATTGTTTATTAAGATTTGGTGTTATTAAGGGAAATGGAACTCGTGACAACCCGGATCCCCGACCCCGGATTTGGGGGTGTTACAGAAATGGTATCAGAGCCAAGCGTTATAAACCTCAGAGATGATGTGACGTTAAAATAATAAGTTCACTAAGATAATAAGAACTCTTGCCAAGTTCATAGTCGGACTACCTAACGTAGTACTGACAGTTAAAACCCTTATGGGAACCCTTATAAATAACGTGATAGAAGCGTAGTTCGTTATCGTATATAGGTAGCGGGACTCCGAACCCTGAGGTTGAGGAGCAACAACGCGATGATGTTTTATTACTTATTGGAGATCAGATTGTGGATCCGATAGAGCGTCCTAACGCCGGACCGGATGATGTTAATATTGAGGATATAGCGGTTGAGGATGTTGTCCCAGGAAGGGATTGTTGCTAAGAAGGATCTCGTGGAGGATCCTAACATGACTGAAGAGATGGTCGCTGAGGAATTGATAACCATGGTTAGAGCGAATACCAGATGTAGGATTGGCCGGTCACTACAGGAGGTTCGGTCAAGTTCGTAAAGATAGTAGCCCCTTTAACGCGGCTTACTCGTAAGACTGAGAAGTTCGAATGGACAGAGAAATGTTAGAACAGCTTTTAAGAACTGAAGCAAAGGTTGGTGACGGCCCCTATGATGGCGTTGCCGGATGGAAAAGGAGATTTTGTGATGTGTAGTGGCGCTTCGCATAAGGAATTAGGGTGCTTCTTATACAGCACAACAAGGTAATCGCGTACGCGTCAAGATAATTAAGGGAATATAAAATTTGATATCCCCACCCATGAGCTTGGGCTCATGGCAATAGTTTTGCCCTAAAGATTTGAGGCACTACTTGTATGGAGAGAAGTGCGAGATTTACATAAGCCATAAATGCTCTAGTACATTTTCACGCAGGAAGAGCTCAACATGCGCCAGAGGAGGTGGTTAGAGCTAATCAAGGATTATGATTATGAGATTATTTATCAGCTAGGTAAAGCCAATGTGGTGGCTAACGCCCTTAGTAGAGAGGAGAGACTCAAGATGAAAATGTCTTTGGGAGAGTTTATAAGAGATTTTGAGAAAATGGAAATAGAAATGAAGGCAGAGAGCCAATGAATAGAGAAGAGATTAATACCGAGAAAGATGATAAGGGAATAATAAGGTATTCCTACAGAACTTGGGTTCCAAACGTTCAAGAGCTTAAAGATGAGATCTTGGATGAAAGCCATAGTTGAGGAATAAGATTAGGGCAGACCCTGAATGTGATAGTCAGGGAGGTCTCCATCAAGAAAGAAGGAACCCATAACATAATAGAGTGGAAAACAAAGTTTTTAACGTATAAGATAACCCCGATTATGGGAGAAGGTTGAAACATTTCATACTGAGAAAACAGAAGTCGAACAAGATAGGGAGAACCAGGATGGTACTCCTATTGGGCAATTCATGGACCTGCCTAAATAGAACTTAGACTATTATCCCCAACCACCACCTTGAGGAAACAATGCGGTAGGAAATTCTTTCATGACCTTTAAGTCGCTAAGCTCTCAGAGTTCCAAGGAACAGGTTGACTCAGTCGAGGCAAAAGCTTGGCTAAAGGAAATATAGGAATCATTTGAGATTCTAAATGATTGACGAATCACAAAAGATGGTTTTTGTCACTTACCCTCCTAAGAGAGAGGCCACCCGTTAGTGAAAGGACAAGAAAGTCACGGAGCAAGAGGTTATAATAAACTGATTAAAGTTCAGACAATTGTTTTCGGGAAAGTACTTCCCAAGGTTATGGAGGTAGTGTAAAAGCTTTAGAGCCAGAACAAAGGTGGACGAGTATGATGAATTATGAATCTAAGTTATAAGAGTTGTCAAGATTCATTATGAGGACACGAATCCAGAATAACGGGATGTTTGAAATCAATGCTTATGTTATGTTGGTTCATGTAATGGTTGTAATAGATACGAAAATAAAAGACTGAAAGGGGAAGGAGTATAAAGGGATATAAAGGAAATAGAGTTGAAAAGTGATAAGGGAGTTAGGTATGGGAAACCCTAAGAAACCCTTGAAATAAATATAGAGAAGTGTGTCATCATCAGCGCGATGGCGACTGATCATGAGATAAATTCAAGGTTTGAAGGCGTAAGCGATACGTATAGTTAATTCCCTTGGAGTTGAGAGTATTCGATGAAACTTTGAGATAGATCGATGGATTAATAAGGAAATACGGATGGACTGAGGAGACAGGATAACAAGAATTTAGAAAAATGGGATGAAGGAAGTGACCTTCAAAAATGTGAAGTGTATGTAACACCTGTGGCTTGATGCACAAAAGGGAGACTCTAGGTATAAAAGGCATTCCAACATTGAGATGACTGTTGAGATAAATAACAGAGATAAATGAATAGTTAGAACTAAGAAGTTCAGGTTGAACACGCCCAATATCTTCCAGAACATCCCTGTTATCATTAGTAAATCAGGCAAGAAAAATGGATAACCGTTGTTATCTTTTGAAGGCCATATTGATTGACCTCATTTTGAATGCAGATGTTATCGTGAAATTAGGCATATACTATCGAGGTGGGAATGATTGAATAAGACACCCTTATCAGGGATACATGACTTGATTTATCTATGGAAGGATGCAAGTACCTTTTTAAAAGGTGGAATTAAGGATGGAACCTCGATAACTTGAGATGAACCATAGGGGAATGCATAAAGGTTGGCATTTCACCCTTAATAGAGATATTATGAGTTTGGGTAATACAGAATGAAGGATTAAAGCAACAATAATCTTTAAAGATCAGTGGAGAAAGTTTTTAGAACTTCATAGATAATGGTTCTAGTATTAGTAAATGGTATTTTGATATGCCCTGTATCTAGGGAATACAGGAGGAACGATTCACGGATAACCTTAGAGGTTTTACAAGGAGAAAGGTAATATTTAAAGTTCTGAAGAGTAGAAACTTTGGTAAAGGAAATATAACGTAATTATAATAATGCCAGGTGGGGCACGTGTTAAACCACGAGAAAGTATGGATCGAACCAGTAAAGGTCGAAATTGTTCAGGGCAATTAGGACCTAAGATAAAAGATGTCCTAAGTATGATCGAGAGTCAGTCAGTGACAATGATTAACCTCTAAAGACTGAGGCAATAACTTATGGAAAAATGGTGATATTTTTTTTACTCATCAGATTTTAAGGAAAACATCTTCACACAAGCAATGATTGGAAATGAGGTAGAAAATTTAGTGAAGGTGGTTAAAATGACATTGATTGTAAGGAAATATTACTATCAAGAAAGGCCAAAGAGGTGGACCGACACTTTAAGTGTAAGAGGACAATTATAGGCGCCCGTGCCAGAGGAATATAGTGATAATGGTTAAGGCCGTGAAGGTTGTATTATGGTGTGGAAGATTGGCATTCCTTCCGATGACTGTGCAATACCCAACCGTAATAATAGTTTGGTAAAAGATTAATTTTTTTAATCACCGTGAGCAGGCTATCTATCTTAGAGGGTCATATCTTAAGATAAGCCAGGACCATGTTACGAAAGGACTAAATGAACCTTTGAGCTTCATGTCTCCTAATAAAGACATATGGTTAATAATGGTATTAACCTGCTATCGTTGCTTTCATTGAAACTCTTCTGCAATTTTATCTGCTTCATGTCATATGTACGTCAGGATCTGGAGTGTTCTTCATGAATCATGGAATGGTGATTATGTTAACTCCTTAGAAGAATTGGATACGATAGCTATGGACTTTGTATGGTTAGAAATTAAGATTTCATGGAAAACGAATGACTATAGTAGGTCAACGGTGGGCCATAGTAATGCAGGAATGATTCTGCGAGTAATGAGCCGATTACTTACAACCGTGAGAGTTGTATTTGAATGGATGTTGAGAGTGAGTACCACTAATCGGGTCGTGGTGGAGTATAAGTTATCATGATAGACTAATTAAGTGTATTATCTACCTATTGAATACTTATTCCTTCTTATCAATAGAGAGTCGTATTACTATACGAGGAAGGTTGCGGTGCAAGCATAGAATTCTAGTAACGATGATGTATAGAATGAGATCCCAGATTCGATTTTCGATGTCGAGGGAGTTTCAAAGGTGATTGTGTATAAGCTCGAAGAAGAGCATGGGTCCATAGAATGATCGACGAAATAGCAAAAATAATTAAGCATGTGAAATGCGATGCGATAATACTTGATGTTGATATATATACGTATATGATTTGTTCTCCTATGATAAACCTCTATAGTTCAGAGGTAGATTCCAAGCCAGATATTTTGTGGCAGTATATTTTATATATATACAATTCTCTTCAATTCGTTCTTTTCTCTCCTTTTCATTTCATATAAGCTGAGAAGAACAACCCTTCCAGAAGGGGAGGTATTGCCGAATGACTATCTATCTATGTGATAGAAGCCTAGTAGGATACCATCTATTGTTTAATTGCTTGTCAAGTACTAAAGGCTGGCCACCTTCTGTACTAACTATGCAATAGAACAAGTGTTTGTGATCATAGTGATCACTCAATAAATTCTTTTACTTCTAAATGAAGGACCAAGCTTTCGAAGATGGAGGCAGCTAGAGATGAAGTGGTACCAAGTACGGTGGTATTTCGATTCTAACGCGTTCGTGATACTATGGTTGACGCGATTATTAAAAGGTTATAGAACGCTAACGAGCAAAAGTATAACCAGTATAATAATGGGTACGGAGGATAGTAATGATTACGAACTAGAAAAGAATCAGTATCGAGAAGCAAAAGCTATAGTGCTAGAAGCTATGATGAGAGTCTGTGCAATAGACTTGAAAGTATTTGGAATGATCACTTAACGCGGATTGAGTTTTCTTACGATAATAGATCGTATGTCAGTATCGAGGTATCGTCTTATGAGATCCTTGAGGGAAGACAATGTCGATCTCCCTTATGTTAGGATGAAGTTGTAGAGCGCAAGATGCTCAGACCCGCAGTAGTCCAAAGATATAATAGATCTAATCAGAGGACGGCTGGTAGTAGCCCAAGATGGACATAAGGAGTATGTTGATTTGACACGAAAGGACAAAGAATAGGAAATAGGGGACCTAGTAATGTGAAAGGTATCCCTTGGAAAGGATGGATGAGGTTCGGAAAGAAAGGAAAGCTAAGCCCAAGATACATTAGACCTTTTGAGATACTAAGACGGATTGGGAAGTTGGCTTACGAGCTAGCCTTACCCCCGAACCTACAACTAGTTCATAATGTGTTCCATGTGTCAATGCCAAGGAAGTATCATCGGGATGTCAGGCACATAGTGGAGTACGAGCAGGTGGATATGCAACCAGATCTGACTTACGTGGAAAGACCAGTAAAGATTATGGATAAGAAGGAGCAGGTGCTTCGGAACAAAGTAATCAAGCTAGTCAGAGTGCTATGGCAGAATCATAATGTGGAAGAATCAACTTGGGAACTAGAGAGCGCAATGCTAGAAAAGTACCACCATTTGTTTTCTATTTGATTCCGGGACGGAATCCTTTTAAGGAGGGGATACTGTAATAACCCCAAAATTTTGAATTTTTTTTTACCCTTATGAATAGTGTTTTTGCTGATATTGCTGAATAAGAAAATTTTTCATGCCACACTATGTAGGGGTTCTTTTATTGTTATTCTGAGATCATATTAGTACTCTATATGATAAATAAGTGTATGTAAAGATCATCAGAATCCAAATTCGAACACTTTGATTTTTCCCGAAAATCCACCAGATACCGAAAGAATTGAGTATAAGGTAACAGGATAAAAAGGATTTAAATTAAATGAGTATAAGAGAGGATCATAAAAGGAATATAATGTATTGAGAAAGGTTAAGGAAACCCAAGTAATAAGATCCCGGATATGATCCCTCAAACGATAAACGAAAATGAAAGTTAAGCGAATCGTATAACAGATCAGCGGTCATTATCCAAGTAATTAGGAGTTAATCAAAGGGTTAGTGGAGAGTGATGTCATCAAACCAATAAGAAGAGGACAAGTGTGGGAGGATGACATAACATGATGACCTAAGCATGACCAAAGAGAAGTGTGTTGTTGGTTGATTAAGAACCACACAAAATTCACCATGGTTAAAAGTAATAAATCAAAACAAAAGCAAGCAACCAAGCAAAACAAATCACAAAATCACAAAAACACAAAGTTGACTTCATTTTCTTCAAGAAAGCTCTCGACCTTTCTCTTTTCTTCAAGAAGGAAAATCCAAAATCCAAGATCCAAGCCTTGTTAATTAGTGAAGTAATTATCTAATACTCCTTATGCATAGATATAGCTATCCTATAAGTTTGAGCTTCAAATTCATTCACAATCTCTTCCTAAAAATCATGGAAGAAGAGGGTGAATAGTGTTTTTCAAGAACTTAATTTTTTGTTCTTGAGTTTTTGTTTAGATTAAGCTTGGATAAGGACTTTCAAGGGTGATTCCAAGCTAATTAGTTACTCCTACTCTCAAGGAAGGTATAATCTCTTAACCTAGCTTTGTTATTCAATGTTTTGAATGTTAAGAGCTTAGCATGAGTATTATAGTTCATAAGAGGCTTGATTGTTGTGTATAGTAGAGATTAGTTGGTTTTGTGATGTTTTTGGAGTTGTAAATCTTGGTTATTAGTTAAAGAACTTAAGAATAGTTTTAGTTCATGTTTGAGATTAATATAAATTGGAAAAACTTGAGGTGTTAGGGCTGTTGTAGTGAGGTATGGGTGGAGTTTGGTTGTATGGTTGAATTGTGGTTGGTTTGTGGTTGATTTGGAGTAGAATAAAATTTGGTAGCGTAAACATAGCCGTCGTAATGCCCGATTTACTTTAGACTGTTTTTGTTCTTAACATCAGGACCCATGAACTCACTGTTAGGTTTTGATCATTGCCATGATTAGATAGTTCATGTTTCAAGCTTCGTTTTGATATGTGGTTTGCTTGAATCCGATGTACGGTTTAGGAGAAACGACCGTTTTAAGTAACGGGGTTTCGCGAACGAACCATTACCCCTCGCCTTACTTTGAAACATTGTTTAAGGACCTTAAATGACTAATTGGAGTATGAAACATTTATGTAAAGTGGATTAAGCAGTTGGTAAGGTACTCGCGAAAGAATCGCCTTAAAACTCTTAATGGTTAATTTATTAAAAATGGTGGAGCCGAGGGTACTCGAGCGACTTAAGTGAATCGTTAAGCGCGAAAGCGAACGTTAGGGCTCTAATTGGTTAAAGTCTAGTTTCTTAAGCGACCGGGGTTTAATTCCGACTTATGTTGTTGTTCATAGGTTATCGGACCCACTATAAGCTTAAGTCTATCCGGGAACACTCAGGCAAGTTTTCTACCCGTTATACTGTTGTTGTGATGTACATATGTATATGCATTATCTTGTGATAAGTGCATGATTATTATTAGCAAAGTCTTGCGATATATTGGAGCATGTGATATGATATTTATATGCATGCCTATTTTGTAAATCTTGATATATATCTGTTGATTCCATTGCTTATAAGTTGCATAATACCTATGTTAGAGATAAGCAGTAGTTGCGAATACCCTTAGTATAGGGGACCCAAAGGTGAACATTTTCTAAAAACCGGGAGTCGATGTTCCCGAGTATAATATATATATATATATATAAATATATATATATATATTTATATATATAGATATAGTTTTCAAAAGTATTAATCGAATAAGGTTTATTCGATAACTTTATTTTATTTAATGAATATTATCAAGGATATTCATTCGAGGACTTATGACTCCGTTTATTTTATTTAATGAATATTATTTTGAATATTCATTCGAGGACATATGACTCCGTTTATTTTATTTAAAGAATATTATTTTTGAATATTCATTCGAGGACTTATGACTCCGCTTATTTACTAAATAATATTCTTTATTTTATTAAAGAATAATGTTTCGATAATCAAACTTATTTTCGATTATTCAAATAAAGATCGTACTTTCGTATAAGTATATCTTTGGTTATTATTATTCATTTCGAGTATAAGTTTTAAAACTTCTACTTCAATTATTTTTATAAAGATTATTCTTTATGGGAATATTATTTAAATAATAATATTCATATATTTTCTAATATATTGGGACTGATTTATTTTATTAAATCAGCATTACTCCAAACATTCTTAAAAATATTTTCGAGTCTTCAAAATGATTTTAAAAGATAGGGCGGATCTCAAAACTCATTTTTATATTTAAGATCCTCCGTTCGAAGGGGATTTAAATACTCGCTCAAAACCTGAGGGATCCGGCTCTGTGGTGTGTTTTATATTCGCAACAAGGTTACTATTTTGATAAAAGAGTTTTTGGTTACTTACCCAACACTCGGGAAGTAAAATTCTTGGAACAAGTTAATCCATTAACAGGCATCGCCTGTGAAATATCGGTGAGTTTTCCTTTCCAACTGGATAGGACTTCTTGGTGGAACCGTATCAACAAGTTTCTACTTGGGGAAAGTGGGGACGAGCTTTACGTTTCAGAGTCATGGATTTCATCTGAACTAGGAGTGGCGTAAGTGGTCGAGTGGCGCAGGCCCAGCCTTATTATATTGGCCCAATTGGCCTGGAAGTTCCACTAAGACGGTCCATTCCTTAGGAGTCCAGTGTTCGGTTGACAAGTAAATCCGACAGGTTCTCCTCTACATGTAGAAAATGGTGGGGTTGCACTACTATGACTGATCATCGTAAGTGGTCTTCCTAGCGCGGCTAACTCCCGTAATGAGTTCATCATCCAGTTGGATATTTCTGCAACACTACCCAGAGCACTTCGATAGAAAGGCTACGGCTGGGCGATTATTAAGTGTTGTCAGGGTCGAGTTTTCAAAATGATGTTTTCATCAAATGAAGTATCTCGTAACTTCATTTCATTTTGATGATATCTCAAAGATTAATTCTATACAAGTTTTGTCGTGTAGCTTCATCTATGGGATGAACTAATTATAACTTGAATGGCGGTAGTTCAAGTAGTATTCGGAAAAGATATAAGTATATTGGAGTATCTTGTAACTTCATCTTTTAAACTTATATCTAGTACATGATTATCTTATGCATGTCAAAGATTTTCAGAAAAACGTTGAGACAAGGTTAGATATATGAGATCACCTTGCAACGATATTTTTATACAGTTATAATCTGGAACTCTGTGTATATTATACATGTCAGAGGATTTCAAAGATTGTGAAAAATATATATGTATATATACTGAATATTTTGCGACTTGGTCGCGTTAAGATAACAAACTTGGTTCAATTCTTCTTGACCAAGACTTTCATGAATACTATGAGAATGCTCATATATTGTTAATCATTATACATATTATTTTGGTGGGCTTGTTGCTCACCCTTACTTTCTTCTCTCATCACACAACATCAGATAGACAAGATGAACAGGATCGAGCTCCCAATTCGTGAGCGGTTAGGAAACGTTCTGCAGTTTCCTGTAGGCGTTGATGTCGTTGTAGCTGAGGTAAGAGCTACCAGTAGGCTAGGCTTTCAACTTTTGTTGTGCCAGACTTATGTATATTTATGAATTGTAATAATGGCAAAGAATATGTAAATTATTCAAAAACCCTTTTTATGGTGAAATGGTTTATAATTGTGGAATAAAATGACTTGTGTTATTTTTGGTATTCATCTTTGAAACTATAACTTGTGGTGTGTGTGTGTGTATATTATGGGGTCACAATACGGAGTAGTTGATTGTTTATTAAGATTGGGTGTTATTAAGGGAAATGGAACTCGTGACAACCCGGATCCCCGACCCCGGATTTGGGGGTGTTACACTTCTTATCTGTGATGTGGCTGGGGGTTGTAGTTTCGGATTCTGTGTCTCTTCTTTTTTGTCTAACATTGTAGATTGATTTTCAGATCTTAAACTGTTTTTACCTTAAAGGAAGCTCTGATATCAATTGTTAGTCCCTTAATCAACTGTATAGGTGGTGAATACAGTTAATACAATCTATTCGATAAAGTTTCAACAGAATCAACAGTTTTTATATTAACTAATAAAAACTTATTACAAACATACTCTCTCGAAAGGATAAACAATTATCCTTGAGAGCTGTTAGGTTATGCGAAAGATATAACAATGTCGCAATGCATTTAGCATGAACCTAATCTGTGCTTTATATAGAGCACAGCTACCAATGTATAATGAATCATATTCTATTAACAACAAGTAAACCTATACAATTGCTTCTGAGATAAAGTCATTCACCGCCTTGAGTTACTGTTTCCTTTTCCTCATCGAAGATCAACTAATGTGACAAATACTGATTTCATTATCCGTTGACATCATCATCCGTCGAAATTATCATCCGTTGATATATCATCATCTGTTGATGTCATCAGCATCCGTTGATATATAAGTTCTGAAGTGAACTTCTGATATTTTCTGTTTGATATCATCAATTGCTCCTAACATAATAATTATATTTTTATATATTTTAATTATCATCATCTTATCTACTTCATACATTTTCTCTGTTTTCCTGATTATTTTTCCATCGTCATCTTATACAACCCCAAAAATCAAAACCCTCAGTGAGCTAAACTATATCACAATATCACAAATTAGAAAATCAAATCAGCCTGTAAATACACAGCACAAAAGAATCCTTAACATTAATTATGTTTAAATAATTAAATCCAGTGAGTTCTTTGAAATAGGGAATCACATAATCGACCCAAAACTCGATTATACTTAACATATATTCATAATTAAGTCCGTAAAGACTAATACACGAATATAAATCGTCAAAAAAATAGAGTTTCATCCGAAAAATTAACAAAAATAGCGGCGGTGACTTTTCGGCGATTTTGAAATCGGACACTAAAAATCGACATACAAAATATACCCACACAACTACAAGCAGCTCTCTATGATCCGCTTTATTTTCACCCCTTTAATTAAGAATCAAACCCAACAAAAACACAACTTTTAGATCACAGTTTCTCATCAAAATCCACCAAAAAAAATTAATCTTTTTCATAAAAAAACCCACTCCAAATGGCAAAAACAAAAAACATAGAAAATTAGAAACACAACACGAACACAGTTAAATCAGTCTCTTCCCCTCTCCGTCTCCGATCAGTAACCACCACTGTCGTTGCCGTCGTGGCTCATGGTGACCTTCAGCGAGACTCACCTTTCTCCCAAGTTCACAAAATAGCACAGACCCTCAATTCTTTCACCCCTTATTTCACAAAAGTATAATTAGATTCAGTGTAGAGGATTGATTGAGGAAACATAAATGATTTTAGTGTGCCTTTCTTATATGTTTAAGCTTTTAACCTAATAGAGGTGTATTTATCTAAATACCCCTTTAGTTAAATTTTGTTAATTAAGTTAACGGAGCAAATTTAACGAAGTTGACGGCAGACACAATTTTGAAAGGCGGAAAGAAAATTCAGCCACCATTTTATTAATTTGAAATTTCGGTCAATATTTTAAAAATGTGTGTATACTTTAGCCACGTTAATGGAATTTACTCTTCATTTAAACCTAGTTCTTGATACATAATCTAAAGTATCTCGACATTGTTTCAAAAAATTTGTCCAACATAATTGCGTATACCCCAGTTACGCTAATTTGTATTGAGCAGTTCCTTTAAACCTAGTTCCTGATACATAATTTGTCATCCAAATCTTATTTTTTTCAGGTCAGGTGAATCATGTATGTTTTCTTCAGCCAAGTCCTCTCTTTTCCTTTCCAAACAACTCTTTTTACCAGCATCATTGTGCGATGACACACTTTCATTTCATTTCTTTCTTCATGTACTTACTTTGAAGCCTAATTGTACTAACGATTTTCCGTCTCTGGAAGTCTGAAATATCAGGACTACCTATAAATGCTAGTGTTAAGAAACAGATTCTGAAAGTTAGGGCACAAGGCCGAAAGCTGGGGAGTTTGGCGGCAGTGTGCTCACTTGCTCAGAAGTCAGAGGTGATGTAGAAGAATTGGGGGGTTGATAAGGTCCGGGGGGACTAAGGAAAGGGTTACCTAGATCAGACTGAAGATGACGTTTTGATGCAGAGCAATATCTGTTTTATAATACAAAATTTGTCGCAACAATAAAATTAGAATCTGCTATAACAAAACTCGGAGACATATTGACCAGTTTCATACGTACGGATTGGTAGCAGGATGCAAGAAAATGCAATGTAATTAATAATAATTATGGAGTTAAATGTTCCAAGCTCTGATTCTAGACGGTGTCTTTCAATGACAACATAATCAATACATAATCCTTGATCAGAGTATAAGTAAGCTTAACTCTCTTACACCTGGACCAAAAGATAGAGATTAAGAACAATATAACTCCAAGGATTCAAGGCATTTAACGTAAGAAGAGCTTCTGAGAAGATGAACATATATATAATCGACCACAGTTTTCTGCTACTGAATAATAATTTTCTTATTCCTCAACTACAGCAGCAGAAACAGCATTATGTGGCATGTACTTCTCATCATGCTTATCCAACACCTGAGCAAAGACATGACATTCCGAATCCCAAATTTTGACTACCAAACGTTTACCCCACTTATCTTCCTTCTCCTCAAACCCGTGCTTCATTGGTTTAACCGACCTCACAATGATAACCGAGTGTCCCTCTCGCAATGCATCTGATAAGCCTTTAAAATCCTTCACAGCATCGTGAAGCAGTTTGGCAATTTGTACTTTAGCTGCGACATAGAATGCAGCTGATTGAGTTATCCTTCCTTCTAAGACTAATCCTTTGAGGAGGAACCTAGATTTCGGAGGGTTGGCAACATCATTTGAGACTTCGCCACTCCGACCTGTGCGCCTAAATCAGTAGCATATCTAAATTACAAACAAAATAGTACCCTGTTCTTGCAACAAATCAGACAAATTCACCAATAAGTGTATATAAACATTTTACTTAAACATGACTCATAAACTGATTATTAGAAACCCACAGTCCCCCATCAATTATGCATAAATATTTCAGTATGATTGCACAAACACTTGAATATATTGGTAAAACAATAATGTAGAATATATGACAAGTAGATAAAACCTCACACAGTAAAAAAACTAGTAAAATCTTGGTGTAAAATTAAGAAAGTACCACTTAATCACCACTTCTGGCTCCTCCCCGGAAACATATGACTTCTTCTCCTCAGCAACATTTTGGTTCTTGTTCAAACCTTTGTTCGCAATGATTAAGCTATTTCTCTCCATTGCGGAATCAATTTGGTCAGGCTTAGATAACACCTCAGTAACTATATAATAGTACTGAAAACCCAAATCCACGCCATTCCGTTGAAGTGGTTTAATGTAACCTTCAATTACAACAGCGTGTCCGCTGTGGACAAAATTGTTTACGGATCCTTTAAACCTAGTTCCCTTTTCATGATCCAAATTATCTCGGCATTGTTTCAAAAACTTGGCCAACGTAATTGTGTACACCCCATTTATGCAAATTTGTAAGATGATTAATAACATTCCTAACATTAGCTTATCAAAGAACCGGCGGAGTCTAGATTTGGTGGCGCCGCGCTGGAAAGCGAAAGTGGAAAACAAGTGGTGGTTTGAAATGCGTTGGTTGAAAGGGTGAGAGCGGATAAAGGCGAGGGGGGAGGTGGGTTTCAAGATGTGGTGGTGATGGAGGAGAGTGTTGGTGGTGGCGGAGTGGTGGGAGACGGTGGCAGCGTGGTGGGAGACAGTGGCGCGTACAAAACGAGTGATGAATGATCTTATGGAGGCCATTTTTTTGAGGGAAATTAGAAAGTGAAGTCTCAATTTTCCGAGTTTTGATTAAAGGGAATATTAAGCAGGCTCAACAGTAATGGACGATATAAGCCGGTGGTAAATGGGGTATAAAAGAAAGCCGGTGCTAATCAGGGGTACTGACATTAACTTTGTTAAACAGAAATCAGTTCCCCGCCTTACAAGGAACATACATACAAGTATATTTATCCGCTGGGTAGAGCGTGGCGCGATTTAATTTGATTTTTGGATTAACTTTGAACTAAATAATTAGTATTTTTTTATTTTAAAAAAATTATCAGTTCGGTTTTTATCTGTTTAATTTCTGTTTCAAAACGTAATGAAAATAATAAAATATTACAAGTTAAATAAATAGAACTTAAATAAATTTTTTTGTCGCCAATGAAATCATTTGGTCTCAAGAAATTAATTTCGCAATGTTATAATTTTGTGGGCGTGATAGTAATTTTTTTTTTAAGAAATAGCTGCTTATGAAATTCTATCCCCATAACATAACACAAATTCTAATAGATAACAGGCAACATGGACATAAAAAAAAAATTAGATTGAACACTAATCCGGTTGCGATTTAAATGGTGAAGTAGTGTAACTGGTGCACAAAATGTACAGAACGATTTGTGTGCTTTTTTTATTGCACTTGGGAAGCAAGTTATCCCCGTGTTCATTTTCATTGTACAGAATGACTTGTGTAAGAGAGGTATTTGTACTTTCATTTTCATTATTCCCGTGTTCGAAAGATTTTTTTAGGAGAGAAAGGAAGAGAAGAGACGGGAGTACAAGAAAAGAGAACCGAAGAGAGATGGCAGAAAAAAATACATCAATTGTGTGCTTCGAAAAATTTGTGTAAACAAGAGAGAAAGAGATCACTAAAAATAAGATAATATGAGAGGATATTTTCAAATCTTCCCATTTTTGGAAGAAAGTTTTGAAGAAAAATTATATGAAATTTTGTATCCCCGTCATTTCTCTTCTCTCGCCAAAAAACTCAAGAAAATGTCTAGGAAGGAAAATTTTAAAATTATATTTTCTCTTTTTTATTATCTCCATTTTCAAACTCTCGAGCACAGCGTATAAGTTCATATGAAGTGTGAAAAATTATTTGGTGGAGAATATGAGGTTTTCGCTTCCCAATAATTCACTTCCTTGTCGGAATTGCTTTAACTATTAAATATTTTTAAATATTTATTTATCACTCCAAATTATTATACTTAAATTTATTAAATCTTTTTTTACTAGTAATAAATTTATTAAATATATTATTAATTTTGTTAACCAAAAGTGTGCATTTAAAATATAAAAATGCATTACAACTTGTTATGGATAAAAAACTAAGGTTATTATTTGCTGTATTTATTACTAAGATTCGGGAGCTCAAGGCCTTTAATGGCTGCTCTCGTGTATCGTAGCTTAATTCTGCCTTTATGAGATGCCTACGTATCTCTGTGAATTAGAGAATCAAGCCAAAAAACGTAGTTCTGATTGGTGGGGGTGAGACCCCTTATATAGATGTTGGGAGTCCTTGAATTGGACTTGGTATAGGAGACTTGGTGGGCAAGTCTCATAATTAGAATGGACTTTGGAGTCCTAGATAGTAGGAAACTGATTCCTTATCCTTTTAGGTCCCCTTGTGGCTAATCTCTAAGGATTTATATCCTTACCGGGACTCTTCTCAACATCTGATTTTTCCCTTATTAATTAATTACGAAATTAATTAATAATTAGGGCTTTTGGGCCTTTTTTATTCCATCGGGCCTAATCTGGTCCATCAGGCTTAACCTTTCTGGTCTGAGTATCATATATCTTTTTATTGGGCCTAGAAGCCCACAGCTTGTACAATTAATGCAGTATTTAATTATACAATCATAATTTATTTATCCCTATCATTTGTCCCCCAACTTTTGGGAAACATTGATTAGGTTTCGCAGAAGTTAAGTCTATTCGTTCCCTTACAGGGTTTCGTTTTTCCGTAAAGTGTGGAGCGACCTACACATTTACAATGAATTTTTCCTTTTATTCAGGAATTATCTTAATTTCCAGGAATTTTTCCCTTATTTCCGGGATTTTCCCCTTATTTTCTGGATTTTTCCCTAATTTTCTGGGATTTTTCCCTAATTTTCTGGGATTTTCGCTAATTTCCGGGATTTTTCCCTAATTTTCTGGGATTTTCCCTAATTTCCGGGATTTTTCCCTAATTTTCTGGAATTTTCCCTAATTTTATGGGATTTTTTCCCTAATTTTCTGGGATTTTCCCTAATTTCCGGGATTTTTCCCTAATTTTCCCTAATTTTCAGATTTCCAGCCCTTTTTCGACCAGGATCCTAGTCGAAATTTCGACCTGGATCCTAGTCGAAAATAGGGGTCAGCCTTGCCATCCTGGTCGAAGGAATTCGACTAGGATCCACGACCTGGAATTCGACCAGGATCCTAGTCGAAATTTCGACCTGGATCTAGGACCTGGAATTCGACCAGGATCCTACTCGAAAATTCGACCTGGATCTAGGTCGAAAATTCCTCCTTTTTTTTAGCTTCTTGTCATGAGCCTATCGACTAGAATTTCGACTAGGATTCTAGTCGATATTTCGACCTGAATCATGTTCGAAAATTCTTTGGTTTTCTTGCTTCCTGGTCGAAGGATTTCGACTAGGATCCACGACCTGGAATTCGACCAGGATCCTAGTCGAACTTCGACCTGGGTTTTTAATCCCCATTTTTTTTTTGAAAGATGCTTGGTTTATTCGACCTCATTCCTGGTCGAAGCTTCGACCTCAATTCAGTCCCGTATTTCCAGCTATTTTCGGGTGTTTGCTCGAAAGATTTCGGGCAGGATTCACGACCTGGAATTCGACCTGGATTCTGGTCTTTTTTACCCGTTATTTTCGGGTGTCTGCTCGAAAGATTTCGGGCAGGATTCACGACCTGGATTTCGACCTGGTTCCTGGTCTTCCACTAGCCTTCTTTATTTAGCTTTAATTTAGGGTATTGTATTTTCCAAATCCTAATTGGATTTGGGCCTGGCCTTTTTTGTTGGGCCTTATTAAATTTTACTGAGCCTCTATTATTGGGCTTTTCCAAATCTTATTGGGCCTCTTTTATTGGGCCTTTTCAAATCTTATTGGGCCTCTTTTATTGGGTCTTTTCAAATCTTATTGGGCCTCTTTTATTGATCTGGGCTTAATACACCCTGTTTAGAATGCTCTAGAATTCCTAGGAATATTCTGGAATATTCTTTTTTCTGGGCTTTTTCCTATGGGCTTTTGTTCTCAATGGGCTTTTCGTCCCTTCAACTTCCCTTTCCTATTATATAAAGGAATGAGGGAAGGCTATTACTCCTCACTTTCTCATTTTTTAGTTTTCTTCTTTATCTTCCTGCTAAGATTCTCAGAGGAATAACAGCAAGTCGGAGCTCAAAGCCTTTTTCAGGAGTGCTTCTTCAGGTAAGATTCCTCCCTTTGCTTTTCATGTCTATTTTTCCATTGTGTGCCACTTTAAGATAGCCTATTTACGTGCCCCTTACTTTTTTCAGATGGCTGACAAAAGAATGACTCGCTTGGCCAAGATGAACGTGGCTAGAAAGTCCAACGATTTTCCTATTCGATCGAGGTATACTTCCTTAATCGACATGATCAACACTCGAGGGGACGAGTATCCGTCTGATGCGCATCTGGACGCGCACGATCATATCAGGTGCTTTACGGGATCCCAAGGAGCTAGAAAAGTTGAGCAGCTGCTTCAAAATTAAGGAGCCTTTTAAGCTGGTTCTTGCGGGTCCGGCCGACAGGGCCTGTCAGTGGAAGAAGGACGCGCTATGCGTATATAGGGATACTCTAAGGGCAGGTATTAGACTCCCTTTTCATCCATTCATTCCTTTGCTACTGGCTGATGTGGGCATCAGCCCTTGCCAACTTCCCCCTAATTCCTGGAGGTTGATTCTGTGCTATCTGTCGCAATGCGCCAAGCACAACGTCCCCACTTCTGTTGCTGTCTTCAAGAAGATTTTTCAGTTCAAAAACAGCCCTGATAAAAGTCCGGGTTGGGTTTCTATCAACCAGCGCCCCACTATCCCCCATATCGTGAATGGGAAGTCCATCCCTGACAACAACTTGGGGTGGAAGAAAGATTTTTTGTTTGTTATTTGGGAAGGTGGAGATTGGGGCTTCCTGTTTCGATCATCCTTTGGGCTGGCCGTGGACGGGAGCCCAAATGACATAACTTTGTCTGAGGAGGAGGCTAGAGGTTTCAACCTCCTTACGCAAGACAACGGTACTTCCCATTGTTGAGACCTTATCCGGGAGACCGTCCTAGTAGAACGCGGCCTTTCGCCCGTTAATAAAAAAAGTAAGTTCCCTTTCTTATCTCCTTTATTTCCTGCACTTTTATTTCATTGGTTTTTAACTGACTTTGTTTGTTGCAGTGGCTGAGAAGATTGAGGAGGCTACCAAGCCGAAGGACCTGGAGACAACCAGGATGAAGAGGGCTGGGAAGGTCTTTAAAGACCCTCGACTTGGTGATCGCTTCCCTGAGTTCCTCCTTCAGGCAATGGAGCCAAGCGAGGAAGGCCCCAGCCAAGTTTTGCGCACCAAGCAGAGGCCAGGGGCCTATTTTCAACCTGCCTGGGGGATCCGGGGCAAGGACTCAATCGTGGGCAGCACGGCGCTGTCCAAGGAATGGTCTAAGCATTCCATCTCCCCGGTGGACTATCAAGATTTTGTCCTTCAACAGGACTTAGAGGGGAATGAGCTATTTGGAGCCCAGGCTCTGGCGACGGTACGTCCTTTACTTATGCCCTTCGTACTTATCTTTCCATGTTTCTTTTCTGAGCTGTTTCTCTTGCAGGCTAACGCCCATTTCCAGGGGGCAATTCACCAAGCTAAAGCTTGGAAGGTTGGCCTGGAAGATGCCAACAAGAAGTTGGAGGAGGCCAACCAAAAAATTGAGGCCCTTGAAGCTCAATTGGCCTCTTCCACTTCTGACCTGGAGACGGCCCGGGCTGAAAATGTCATTTTGAAGGCGCAGAAGGAAAAAGCCTTTGATGGCTGGATGGACACTCAAGAATTCAAAGACTTGATGGTGGAGCATGACGCCCTTCTTCACCCTGTTAGCTATAAGGAGGGCTGGGACGCTGCTGTGGAGGCCATCCAGGATGAGTTTCCCGAGGTCCTTGAGCAGTCGCCCTTTCCTTGCCCAGTGCGGGTTCCAGAGCTTGGAGGTGTTACTGAGAAGCTTGCTGACATGATCAAGGATGGAGAGGAGGAAGATTCTTCCGAGGAGGAATTCGAGCCTGTCGCTAAGAAGGCCAGGGTGGAAGAACCTCCAAAAGCAGCGCCTCAACAGCCAGCATCTCCTGCAGAGGGAACTTCTACAGGGACTTCGGAGGGGACGACCGAGACGTCCGAAGGAACGACTGAAACTTCCGAGGAGACTTCGGATAGTGGTTCTGAGGAATCTCAGCCTTCCAAGTCCTAACTTTTTGTATATCTTCTTTTTAAACTTTATTTATATCAGAACTTGTTACCCTTCGGGGTTATATTTTATATGTTGCTTTTCTTGCCTCTTTCTGTTTTAACTTTACAATCTTAATATGCATTTGATCCTTAAACATCCTTGGATTGAAATAATTTCAAGCTCTTTAATATGAAGTCTGGTTTTTCAAAACCTTACACAGCATGGGTTCGACCCTAATCAATAATAATTAAACATTGTAAATTCTACTGGAATATAAAATCCTACGCAAGCAAAGCTTCAAGGTGCTTTTAAACCTACTTGTCACAATGACAAGTGAGAATCGTACTTCGCCTATCTTACACATAGTAAACCTTCAGGTTTTGTGCGTGCCAGGTCCTCGGGACTTCAAAACCTTCCATAGTTTCCAGCTTGTAGGTTCCTCTACCCTGAACGCTCTTGACTCTGTACGGCCCTTCCCAATTCGGGGCAAGCTTTCCTTTCTGTCCGATACCAGAAGCCTCTATTTTTCTCAAGACTAGGTCACCTTGTTTGAAAAACCTCTCTTTAACCCTTAGGTTGTAGTAGAATGAAGCCTTTTTCTGATATTCTACTATCTTTGCATGTGCTTTATCTCGCACTTCATCGATTAAATCCAGGGCTAACCTCTGCCCTTCCTCATTTTCTTCTGCATTGAAAGCCTGGATCCTTGGAGAGGAATGTGATATCTCTACTGGAACTACTGCTTCTTCCCCATATGCCAACATGAAGGGAGTTGCTCCTGTCGTGACTCTACAGGTAGTCCTGTAGGCCCATAATATTGGAAGTATCTCATCCACCCAATTATTTCTTGACTTCTCGATCCTCTTCTTTAGTCCCTCCAGGATTATCCGATTTGCTACCTCTGCTTGCCCATTGGCTTGCGGGTGAGCCACAGAGGTGAATCGTAGCTCAATTTCATTTTCTTCACAATACTTCTTGAATTCCTCATTGTTGAATTGTGTTCCATTGTCAGTGACGAGGATACGGGGAATTCCATATCGGCACATAATGTTTTCCCACAGGAATTGTGCAACCTGCTTAGTTGTGATTTTGGCCAAGGGTTTGGCTTCGATCCACTTGGTGAAATAATCAATGGCTACAATCAGAAATTTCCTTTGTGCCGTGGCCATAGGAAAAGGCCCTAGAATATCCATCCCCCACATGGCAAAGGGAATAGGCGAGTTGATAGAGGTCAGCATCTCGGGGGGTTGTCTAACAACTGGTGCATGCTTCTGACAGCGGTCACACTTTTTTACATATTCTTTGGCATCAGCCATCATTTCTGGCCAATAGAAGCCTAAACGAGTTATCTTATGAGCCAAGGCCCTGCCCCCCAAGTGTTATCCACAAATACCTTCATGCACTTCTTCAAGAGCCAAGCGTGCCTCATCGGGCCTGAGACACCTCAAGTAGGGAACCACGAAAGATCTTTTGTAAAGAATCTCATCTATCAAAGAGTACCTTAGTGCCCGAACAGTTAACTTCCGTGCTTCAGTTGCATCACTTGGCAACCAACCGGTCTGAATGTGAGCCTTGATGGGATCAATCCATGACGTCCCCAAGCCTATGGGAGCCACTAGCTTAACATCTATGCTCCGTGTCTTCAAAACACGGAAGTACACACTTCCTGAACTTTCTTCAATCTCAGATGAAGCGAACTTTGATAGCGCATCTGCCTTAACATTTTCTTCCCTTGGAATGTGTTCAACATGGCATTCATTAAATTGGGTCATCACAGCCCTTACTAGGCGGACATACTTAGCCATCGTATCATCCCTTGCCTCAAATTCTCCCTTTACCTGGGATATGATCAGCTTCGAGTCTCCACGGACCTTTAAGTTTTTGACTCTAAGTGTCCCAGCTAGACCAAGGCTAGCTATCAGGGCTTCATACTCTGCCTCATTGTTTGTGGTTGGAAAATCTAGCTTCATAGCATACTCAATTAAGAACCCATCAGGGCTTTGCAAAACCAACCCTGCTCCACTGGAATTTGTTTTTGATGCTCCATCAAAATAGAGAACCCAATATTCTTTCTCCTTGTCCCTATTGTCGGCTCCCTTGTCTTGAGGTATGGTATCTTCCTGCCCCCCGACTTCTTGGTTGGGTATGGTACATTCCACCACGAAGTCAGCTAGTGCCTGGGCTTTTATGGCCGTACGTGGCTTATACTTGAGATCGAACTCTCCCAGCTCTATTGCCCACTTAATCAGTCTCCCACTTGCCTTGGGACTGTGAATGATATTTCTCAGTGGCTGATTTGTTAGCACTTCAATATGGTGAGCTTGAAAATAAGGACGCAGCTTTCTTGAAGCCATTACCAAGGCTAAAGCGAATTTCTCAATAGTTGAATAATTCAACTCAGCACCATGCAAAATTTTGCTGACATAGTATACGGGTTTCTGGACTTTCAGTTCCTCCTTAACCAACACTGCGCTCAAGGCGCTCTCTGAAACAACCAAGTACAAGAATAAAATTTCACTCAGAACTGGCTTGGCCAACAACGGGGCCTGGGCCATATACTTCTTTAACTCTTCAAATGCCTTCTGGTTTTCCTCACTCCATACAAAGTCTTTGATGTTTTTTAGCGATTTGAAGAATGACAAACACTTGTCCCCCGACTTGGAGATGAATCGTCCTAGCGCAGCAACCCTTCCTGTAAGCTTCTGAACATCCTTAACAGTTTTTGGTGGTTCCATGTCCAGGATCGCTTTTATCTTATCCGGGTTAGCCTCAATTCCCCTCTTTGAGACCATCAGTCCCAAGAATTTTCCAGATCCTACTCCGAAAGCACACTTCGTAGGATTCAACATCATCTTGTGGTACCTCAGGACCTCAAAAGCTTCCCTTAAATGGGCTATATGATCAGTCTTTACTAGACTCTTGACTAACATGTCATCAACATAGACTTCCATAGTCTTACCAATAAGATCCTTAAAAATTCTATTCACCAACCTTTGATAGGTGGCTCCTGCATTCTTGAGACCAAACGCCATAACAAGATAACAATAAACACCGAAGTCAGTGATAAATGATACCTTTGGAATGTCATCCTTATGCATTTTGATCTGGTTATATCCGCTAAATCCATCCATGAAACTCAGCATCTCATGTCCAGCAGTGGCATCAATCAAAGTATCAATTCTAGGCAGCGGAAAACAGTCTTTGGGGCATGCATCATTCAGATCAGTGAAGTCTATACACATCCTCCACTTTCCATTAGCCTTCTTCACCATTACAGGGTTTGCTAACCACTCCGGAAATTGAATCTCCTCAATGAAACCAGCCTCTAAGAGCTTTTCTACTTCCTGCTTTATAGCCTCCTGTCTTTCCGGGGCAAAATTTCTTTTCTTTTGTTTCACTGTCTTCCGGCTTGGATCTACGTTTAGCTTGTGAGTAATTAACTCCGGGTCTATGCCTGGCATATCAGCTGCTGACCATGCAAACACATCACTATTTTTTTGCAAAAATTTCACTAACTTCCCTCTAAGGGGCTCCTCTAATGTGGCTCCAATGAAAGTCGTCCTCTCTGGATTCTCGGGGTCTAAAGGAACCGAAACCAATTCTTCTGCTGGCCTTCCTCTATTCTCATCATTTTCTCGAACATCCATATCTTCAATAGGAAGAACCTGCCCCCCGACTCCATCTGCCCTCAAAGAGGCCACATAACAGCTTCTAGCCATTTTTTGATCTCCTCTCTCTTCTCCAATCCCGTTTCGGGTGAGAAACTTCATGACTGAATGGTAGGAAGAGGGGACTGCCTTAAAGGCATGTATCCCTGTTCTCCCCATGATAGCATTATAAGTTGAACTAGCCTTTACCACCACGAAATCCAGCATCTGCGTTGCTTGCCTTAGTTCCGTACCTATGGTGGTTGGCAATTTGATTATCCCTTCCACAAGACATTCTACTCCAGCAAATCCATATATCGGCATGTCGGTTGGTGTCAACTGGGAGTCGTTATACCCCATTCTTAGAAAGGTGTCGTGGAGCAAGATATCCACAGAAGCACCATTATCCACAAGGACCCTCTTAACCGGGCTATTTCCTATTATCGGTGTTATGACCAGCGGGTCGTCATGGGGAAACTTCACACCCTCTAGGTCGGAATCATCAAAAGCCAATGTTACTTATGTCCTGGCCCTCTTCGGGGCTTCTCCAACAATATGCATAACCTCCCTAGTATATGCCTTTCTGGAATTTTTGGACAATTCAGCAGCAGTTGGACCTCCAAAGATCGTGTTTATCACTGGCCCTCGAGGGCGTCGCGGTCCTCCAAAAATTGCATTTATAACCGGCCCTCTAGGTTGGGGATTCCGCCCCTGATCAGTCTTGGTCTCTCCTACGATCTTCAAAGTTCTTCCTTCCATTATTGTTTCTGTCCCCTCCATCTCCAGTATACTTGTTCAACCTTCCTTTTCGAATCAAAAACTCAATTTCATCTTTCAATTGCCTACACTCATCGGTGTCATGACCAACATCCTTGTGAAACCTGCAATACTTGCTCTTATCTAGCTTGGCGGGATCAGCCTTCAAGGGCTTAGGCTAGCGAATATCTCTATCTTTCTCAATCTCCATCAAAATCTGACTTCTAGGAGCACTCAGCTTAGCGTATTCAGTGAACTTTTGCCCAGGTCCTCCCTTCTTGGGGGTTGAATCAGGGTTTTGTTCGGTTCTAGGATATTTGTCCTTAGCGATATACTCCAGATCAGTTTTTTCGCTTCTTGCCTCCAGTGGGCTCATTACTTACTACGGTCTTCCTCATACTTTCTTCAACCTTGATATACTTCCCTGCCCTCTCTTGGAGTTGCAACATGTTTTCAGGGGGACGTTTGGCCAAGGACATCTTGAAAAACTCATCCCTAGTTCCTTGTTGCAGTGCTATCATGGCTACCTTATCATCAAGGTCTGGGACTTTTAAAGCCTCCTTTGTAAAACGATTCAGGTAATCCCTCAAGGATTCCTTAGCTCCCTGCACAAGACTCATAAGAGATGCTGAACTTTTCTCATGGACTCTTCCACTGATGAATTGCTTAATAAAAGCCTGACTTAATTCTCTGAATGATCCAATAAAATTTGGGGGCAGGTGACTGTACCATCTTTGAGCCATACCCGACAGGGTTTGAGGGAAGGCTCGACACTTTATAGCATCATTCACGGGTTGCAGCAACAGTGCATTAGAGAATGTCCTAACATGATTAGCGGGGTCTCCCGTGCCATCATAGGCTTTGATAGTGGGCATCTTGAATTTCCTTGAGATATGGGCATTCATTATCTCTTCTGTGAAGGGTGGAGTTGGATCATCAGGATCTCCAAGGGGAAGGAGATTGCTTGGATCAGTTCTTGGGACAGCAGCCCTTCTTCTTACCGGACCGTCCAGGTCTATGATAGGAGGAGGATTTCTCCCCCTAGGAGGTATGTGGGGTCTGGTGGCTTGGTGAGCCTCCAAATCACGCCTCAGCCTTTGGATTTCAGCCTCATGAGCCCTGATCCTTTCCTGCACTTCTTGGGGATTCGCCCCTGGGGTGCTTTGGGGGCGTTGCCTTCCATCGGCCATTGGCTCTTTTCCAGGACGCCTCCTTCTCGGGGCCACTTCATCATCCGAAGATTCGGAGTCTCTCTCAGTGTAAGGACCAGAAAATTCTCGATCCTCAGGGATAGGACCCAAACCTCGTATATAGGGGGGCGACTGCCCCCGTGCTTCGCTTTGCCCAGCATATCCGCTTCCTCCAATCTCAGGGTGAAGGGGCATCCCATAAGAGGGGTTAGTAGTAACAACAGTTGAATATTCATACCCGACAGGTCGAGAATTCACAGGTATATGTACTTGTTGAACTTGAGGATTCGTACCTTGAATAATCGAGGGAGTTGTCCCTTGTGGCTGAGGTTGAGTTCCCCCTATCTGGGCATCCCCCTGAGTAGATGCATAAGTCGAATGGGGCGGAAACCTCCACGGTTGACGAAATCACCTGAGTTGTCCCTGATGGTGTTCCTTCCTCCAGAGCTCCAATTGTTCTCCGTGTTCTCGCCATGGTTGTTGTTGTGCTGTCCCACAGACGGCGCCAAATGTTATGGATAAAAAACTAAGGTTATTATTTGCTGTATTTATTACTAAGATTCGGGAGCTCAAGGCCTTTAATGGCTGCTCTCGTGTATCGTAGCTTAATTCTGCCTTTATGAGATGCCTACGTATCTCTGTGAATTAGAGAATCAAGCCAAAAAACGTAGTTCTGATTGGTGGGGGTGAGACCCCTTATATAGATGTTGGGAGTCCTTGAATTGGACTTGGTATAGGAGACTTGGTGGGCAAGTCTCATAATTAGAATGGACTTTGGAGTCCTAGATAGTAGGAAACTGATTCCTTATCCTTTTAGGTCCCCTTGTGGCTAATCTCTAAGGATTTATATCCTTACCGGGACTCTTCTCAACATCTGATTTTTTCCTTATTAATTAATTACGAAATTAATTAATAATTAGGGCTTTTGGGCCTTTTTTATTCCATCAGGCCTAATCTGGTCCATCAGGCTTAACCTTTCTGGTCTGAGTATCATATATCTTTTTATTGGGCCTAGAAGCCCACAGCTTGTACAATTAATGCAGTATTTAATTATACAATCATAATTTATTTATCCCTATCACAACTTGAACTAACATAAAATTAAATTTTAAAAACTACTATTTTTAATTGTAAATCCTTATGATAGTTAGAACTAAAATTTTAAAATTACAACACTTTGTTTTGTAGGTTGGGAACTATAAAGCTATTAACATCTATCAAAAGAGCGAAATTAATTTTTTTTTAAAAAATTGTTAAAACACAGTTTTAGAAAATCCTAATAATTAAGAGTGAAAAGAGAAAATAGAAAAGTATAATTTGATAATATAATTTATCAAATATATAAATAAATTCAAAAGAGATTAAAGTCTAATTTTGCACTAAAAATAATTTTATTAAAAATACAGATATATTCACGATTTTAGTGGTTGATTTTACTTGATATGACACAGAAAGTGTGAATAATCTAGATAGTGGTTGATAACTAACTTTCCAATAACTTGTTGTGTTCTTATTTTTGTTAGTCAACCGCATCATTTATCACTTTTCAGGTATTATTCATGTAAATATTAACCTATAAAAATAAGTTAATAATTTAATTTGATGACAACTGACGGGGCGGAAGTAGAACTACTACGAAAGTATTTTTCTGAACTAAGGTATGGTTTTAGTCGAATAACATTATAAAAATTATAGTGATTGAATATTTATAGCAAGATATGAAAATAATTATTGATTTTAAAAATTATACGAATTATTATTATATAAATTATATATCATATTTTTATTTAAATTGATCATCGGTTCGATTTTTTCCAGTTCAGTTGTAACTTAAAACCGGAACCCAGTGCTTTAAATTGATTAATTTTTTTTATTTATCAGTTATATGGATTGGTTTAATCGTTGTTTCGATACAATTTCGATTTTAATGCGATTTAATGCTCACCCTTCTACTATCTTCTCAAACTGACATTACACATAGGGTTGTTCACGAATAGTGTTGTTCGCGAACAAGCTCGAACTCGACTCGATAAGAGCTCAGTTTGGCTCGGTTCGTTAAGAACTCGAGTTCGAGATCGAACACATAAATCTGTTCATTAGGAAAACGAGCTCAAGCCGAGCTTTGAGTATGTTCGGCTCGTGTTTGGTTCGAGCTCGGATCGAGCTCGTTCGGCTCGAACTCGGCTTGTTAAAACTCGAAAAATGTAATATTTTCATAATATTGTAATAATACATTGCCTTGTTACTAATATTTTTTTGATAAAGACCATTACAAATATAAATAAAGGTCTCAAGCAGCTGCCAAAAAGATACATAAAATTCCTTCAACTATCAACATTCTTTCGATGCTTTTAGATTACATTACAAAAAAAATAAAACCAAAATAAATTTTCATAGCAAGTTGCAGCAGCTTGATCCCAACTCCAACATGAACTTCATCAGTTCATCAACATGTGCATCATTTGCAAATCAAACAAATAAAACTAAAACTATAAACTAAAATAAACGGGAACAAATATTTAAATTGGATCAAAGTATAATACATGTTTCGAATACCTTTCAGTTCCTCAATTGATATAAGCATTCCACTTTTTAAAGTACTGATAAACAAATTAAAAAAAAATAGGGTGCTTGTAAATTGTAAAGTATCATCTAGCTAGTAGAAACTAACTAGGAAGTAGCAGTATAGCAGTATAATTAGGATGAGCAGTGCCATTACACAACACTGTTGCTAGACTCAACAACAGGATCATTTTATTGAGTACAAATCCCCAGTGTTATTCATCCTTGTCTGTCATTTATGTGGTTATTAATATAAATCAACTACACTATTAAAAGTCCGAAAAGATAAAAAATGGTATAATAGTAGAAGCACAATTTGAACCAGCATGCTAAAAATGTCATAGCTACTAATTAACTAGCAGGGAAAAATGCAGTGAGATCACAATAGTTATTGAGCTAAGCATGGGGATAATTAAATCCAAAATAAAAATACTGATAAGCATTCCACTTTTTAAAGTACTGATAAACAATCTACTACATGGAAGTTGGAACTAAACTTAGATAGGTAAATTGCTCATAGTTCAATCATAACTAGGAAACTGTGCATGCAATGAAAAATGAACCACAAAAAATGATACTAAAAGCTACTGACTTGTTGGTCCTCAGCCATAATGCTAGCAAGCTCCTAATAAGCAATATACAAAAGATATGCCGCCTGTAGGAATAAATAAATAAATGTACAGTTTACATAGCTTGATTTTAGGAAATACTTTATCTCTTTTATCTCTTTAAAATAGCTCAGGCGAATCAGGTGTATTAATCAAGCCACCAAGTTAGTGCAGTGGCTGAGATAAGGAAGCAAAAAATAACAGACCAGGTGATCAGATACAGCACAAGCAAAAAATAAAATGCTACATACCCTTATCCTTTAATCCAAATTTATAATAATTTCCTTGTCCTCCTCCTATGAAAATTTGAAAAGGTCAAATGGAAGCATGTTAGACTAAAAACACGTTTATTCTTCATTCAAACTCATTTAAATTATAAGGAATACATGTTCACCTGTTTCAATTTTTTCAGTCCATATAATTCACGAACCAAGTCTGCTCCGCACAACAAAACTTCTATTGTTTCGGGTTTTAAACAAGAGCGATGCGGTTCAATCACTCTACCACCAGCGCTGAAGGTCGACTCTGAAGCTACCGTGCTAATAGGAATACTCAACACATCAGATGTAATTTTGGACAGAATTGGATATTTTGCTGAGTTTCCTTTCCACCAAGAAAGAACATCAAATTTTGAACTTGGAGCGATAATTTTCTTATTCAAATACTCCTCAAGTTCTGACTTTGTAGGCTCAAGTATACCGCCACTCTCTCGAATAAAACTATCGTAATCATTGATCCCTTAAGGTGTTTCACTTTGTTCAATAATAAAATTAGCATCAAAAGAAGACACCCCAGATTCATTCCTTTCTTTATTAGCATCCTTTTCTTCCTTGCAATACTCAAAATACAAATCTTTCAAGGCATTCGATAAATAAGACAGATTTGTTTCAGCATCACTTGCAATCGGATAAAGAGTAGGAAAACAAAAAGCTGTAAGTTTCATTTTAAACCGCGGATCCATGAAGGCACCAATTGACATTACCAAGTTAGTTTTCCCTCCAATATTTCTCAAATTTCAATTTCATTTTTCGCGCCATCTCTCGAACATGCATATTTGGATCAATGGCCTTTTTATCTATTATATGCTTGACCCTTCTTATCTCTGATAAAAACAAATTCGAAGTTGAATAACCTGTTCCGAAAACAACCTTCGTGACATCAGAAAATACCTTAAGAAAGGAGCAGACTCCTTCAACTTGCTCCCAATCCTCCACACCCGGTACATACTCTTTAAAGCCTGGATCAGATGTTCTATATAAAAGAAAAAAAGTCTTGAATTGAATAGCACATTCCAACATATTATATGTTGAATTCCAGCGTGTAGGAACATCCAGAATCAGCTTCTTACATTTCAAACCTAATGACTTAAATATTTCAGCAAACTTAATTCTGCGACTTTTCGAGGCTGCTATATACTTAACCCCATCCCTAACTTTATCAACTATATCTTCAGTTGGGTTTAAACCATCTTGCACATATATAGCGCAACAACGAGCGTGCATCTTTCCCTCAATAGACAATGACCTTCTAACACTAAAAGTTTATTTTAAATACCGTAAAGCGACATCATTCGCAGCTGCATTATCTACCGTCAATGTCCCAATTTTATCAATAATCCCCCGTTCATCCAAACACTTAAATAAAGCTTCTAAAATTATAAATCTGCTATGTGGGGGAGGGACATTACAAAAATTTAGGACCCTCTTGTTGAAATTCCAATTGGAATCAATCCAATGACCCGTGACAACCATATAACCAATTTTCTGATGTGGGGAAGTCCACATATCATTCTTTATATTAATCTTTCTAATATATTTAAATATTTCTCTTAATTTTTTTTTCTCAATTTCATAAGTACTGAAACAATCTTTCCTAACAGCATAATTTTCTCCCAAAACGGAGTAGCTGTTCGCATAACTTTATCAGACATAAAACTCTCGACATGTCTAAACGGTAATTCATTTACTAAAATATAATGAGAAATAATTTTTCTCATTTCAAAATGATCATACTTGAAATTACCGACTGTTACCTCTGATGATTTCGTATCGATCGGCTGAAACTGAAGTAGTGCTTGACTTGTCTGTCCATTTTCTTTCCGACATTTGTCCACATGCCTGTTTAAAGTAGTTGTGCACCCTGTTGGATCACATTTGATCCTTTCCTTGTAAAATTTACAAATGGCAATCGTCTGATTTTTTTCTTCGGCCGTGTCCAAATATGGCCAGCAACGGGCTTTCTTTTTCCTCGGCTTCTTTTGGTAAGGCTGAGACTATTGAGTTTCAAGGCTGCCACTTTTCTTTTTCTTGAAATTTCTTCTTACTCAGTCAGTTCAAGAAGTTATTCAGATTTGTCGTTGTTATCACCATTTTCACCAACATCTTCAGATTCTATATCATCGCCAAGACTTCTTACTTGTTCAAATTCTGCATTTTCCGGAATAATTTCAATGTGATTCTTCTTTTTCCTGGAAGGAGCCATTATAAATCTGCAACAAATGGAACATTTTTAGGATTAGGATCAAAATTATATTAGCTTTGAAAGTATACATAATACGTTTATGGAAAGAGGCTCCATAAAAATGGACAGAGCAAGTATACAACAATACAATGCCATATTTCATCTAACTGCCAAAATACTGACTAATGAAATAATAGTCATTACTTAATATTAAACCCTTTATTGAATAATGACACTGATATTTTATGTAAACTACAAAAACCATATAAGAATTTAAATAAGAGCTCAGCGATGGTTTGCTAAATAACAAGTAGTAGTAGTAGTATTCAGCAAGGTATCTTGTTTTGCTGCTATTATGATTAAAACATATGAGGTTATCATTGCAAGAACTGATTTGCAGACATTAGTTTGGTATAGAAATACTGATACAGAGTTCTGCATCAAGGATGTACAATACTACAAGCTAGGGGTTTAGAACTACGTCACTGAGGATAAGCTATTGACTGCTCTGTAGCTTCCAAAATTGGTATGTACCTCAGTACCTGTTCCTTTAATAGTCTGCTTCAGATATATCAGTTTATAATCTTATCAGGCGCTTCACATGAGAAACATAAGTCATGATAAAATTAGTAACTTTATTAATTACTAGTTCCAGTAACTTAACATGATATTAGGAGGATACTGAATTTGATTTCGTTACACTCAGATATTCTCATAGACCCTAATGTGCATGTACAAATCACTGATTTAATCGTTCTAATCTACCTAGATATATTTTTTAATTTTGATTCCACTGATATATTTATGGCAGGCATTGATTCCTCCGGGCATCTCTTTCTTTCACAACTATACGGAATACTAGTGTATATCTCTGCCATATTTTTTCTTTACCTAGACCCGATAAAGCTCAAGTAGTCCAAACTGTACTTACATTTATAAATATTATGTATTGCTAGAGGTATGAGACACATGCATACCGTCACAAAAAGCCTTTTACTAGTGCTTATGAACAGATATATTACTCTACTTCAATGATTTTGAAGTCATCTTCCACTTATTGATCCTAATATTTAACTTAACCCATCCATGTGAAGCGCCTGATAAAGGTATAAGTATAACATAAGTTCTTTTGAATATATAATTTTCTAACCATAAGTCATGAGAAACATTTTCTATTCAAGTCATGAGGTTTTTAATTTTTATGACTCCAAAAACATTTCAAGAGATGCATAGATACCAGACAAATACAACTTACAATTTGGGTCTCTCTGTGAGCAAATAACTAAATACTTAAACCATGACAAATAGTTAAATACACTTAATATCAATTAGTCTTCACACAACATGACATTCAATAACAAGCAGAATAGTTGTGACCCAATCCATAAACATTATGAAAGTGAGCATACTCAAATCTGAGATGCTTTATCGCAACATATTTAAGACGTGTCACAAATTACTGTTAAAGAATTCTTGTGTGCATACATTGACAGTTACGTGCACTGGTAGTACAATGGGATGTGTATAACTAAATGATTAAATTCAAATGACTAAAGGTTCAAACCGTTCAGAAGTATTTACATATTGTACAATGGGGTGAACTAACACCCAATATTGGCTAATACTTCAATTCCCCTGTTATAAATTGTTCCAAAACATTTGTGTCTATCATAATAACCCTTTATGTGGAGGATACAAGTGACATACTATTCTGGCATTTGTTTGCTCGAGGACTAAATTAAATAAACATAAAATTCAACAAATATTTCACAGGACTTATATCAAACACTTAACATCATTTAAAATTGAGCACACAAAACTTAATTTGTGGGGTATAAGCTGAGCAAAAAACACAATAAATTGATCCAGATAATGAAGAATCTAACACGTAATATAGGGCATGGTTGCGTTTAAACAAAGAAGAAGAATAAATAGCCAAACATAAAGCTAAATACTTAAACGGTTAAACCAACAAAATGAAAAAGCATCTCGGACATAACCCAAAACTAACTAAAATGAGAACATGGAAGAGAACATTACCGGGGAATCTCAGATTTGGTAACCGTTTAACGGATTTGTTTGGGAATTTTGGGATTTAAGCGTATGTGAGGGGAATTGTGGTTTAAGAAATTTAGGGATTTGGTTTGGATAATGAATGAAATTTAGGGTCTGAGTCGTCTGACTAGTATGCTTTAGGTTTTTAGTTGAGCTGGGCTTGATTATTTGGACCTGGGTTAAGCTTTTTAGTTGTAATTTTTATATATTTAATGAGCTTTTAACGAGCTGTTCGATAACACTTATACTCGGCTCGACTCGTATTTGTTCGCGAACAAGATCGTGTTCGGCTCGATAGTTTTCAAGCTCGAACACATTTTTCTGTTCGGTAACAAAGCTTGGCTCGGTTCGTCAAAAAAAAATTAAAACTTGACTCGTTTACTTTAAAACTCGGCTCAACTCGATTCGTGAACAACCCTAATTACACATATTTTAAAAGTTTTGTTTTAATATAAAAATTTATATTCTTCGTTAACAAAGAGTTTTCAATGCAACACAAAAGAAATTCAGACTATACTTTTCATAATCCAATTTATCTCGACATTGATTCAAAAACTTGGCCAACGTAAATGTGTATATCCCATTTATGCAAATTTGTAAGAATATTAATAACATTCCTAACATTAGCTTATCAAAGAACCGGCTGGAAAGCGAAAGTGGAAAAGAAGTGGAGCTTTGAAATGCGTTGGTTGAAAGAGTTAGAGCGGATAAAGGCGAGTGGGAAGGTGGGTTTCAAGATGTGGTGGTGATGAAGGAGAGTATTATGGGAGACGGTGGCGGCGAGGGAAGACAGTGGTGTGTACGAAACGCGTGATGGATGATCTTATGGTGCCCATTTTTTTAGGGAAATTAGAAGGCGAAGTCTCAATTTTTCGAGTTTTGATTGAATGGAATAAAATAGGCTAAATAGTATTGGACGGCTCTGTTAAAAATATTTATGTTTATATAAGCCGGTGTTATTCGATAGAACTGAGATTAACCTTGTTAAAAGGGTTAAATGGCATTTTGGTCACTCAACTGACCGCAAACTTGCAGTTGGGTCATCCAACTCAGAAAACTTTCAATCACATCATTTTACTCTTAAAACTTTTCATCCAGGTCACTCGCCGTTACATTCCGTTAAAAATTTGACGGAATGCTGACTAAGCTTGGTGACTTGGCTTAAATAAATTCACCGTGGCATGTACAGTCAGCTGATGCGACATTTTGGTCACACAACTGACTTGAAACTTGCAATTTTGTCATCAAACTGAAAAAACTTTCAATTGTATCACTGACCATTATGTCCATTAAAAATTGAAAAGAAAATCGAATGAACCGGTCTTATACAACAACATTAAGGCCCCTCCCATCACACCCTTTTATAACAAATAAACAGATTATCATTAATGATTTTACTCATAAAAACTGGGGGTGCACATGGATCAGGTTGGCCACGTTAAATGTATTTTAGCAACCCGACCCATAGTTTGAAATTTTATAACCTAACCCTACCATTTGTTCGTTGGTTTTGATCGGTTTAAATTGAGCTAAACGGATTATTAAAAGTCATTAAAAATAAATAATTGTTAAAAAATATATTTATGATAAGAGAATATTGTGCAAACATACGAGTCCAAAAATAAAACCACTTTACGAGTCATTATAGAACAATTTTGGGATTTTGATATAAAATCCCAATAAAAAAAATTTCAAAATTTTTTCAAAATTTTGAATTTTTTTGAGATATTTATAACGACTTTGATATGAGAATTGAACAACATATTTATACATTTATTTATTGCATTTATATGTTCCAAAATTTTGTAAGAAAGAAGACAGTGGTTGTAGGGGTGCTCTTCGTTCAGTTTTTTTCCCAGTTTTTAATGGGCGTAATGGTCAGTGACTTGAATGAATTTTTTTTTTTAGTTTGATGACCAAATTGCAAGTTTTGAGCCAGTTGAGTGACCAAAACGTCGCTTCATCCGACTGTACATGCCATGATAGATTTATTTAATCCAAGTCACCAAGCTTAGTCAGCATTCCGTTAAGTTTTTAACGGAATGTAACGGCGAGTGACCTAGATGAAAAATTTTAAGAGTAAAATGATGTGATTGAAAGTTTTTTGAGTTGGATGACCCAACTGCAAGTTTACGGTCAGTTGAGTGACCCAAACGCCATTTAACCACTTATTAAAATAATCACTTCCCCGATTTAGAAGGAACAGACAAACTATATTAATCCGGTTTGGTTCGACTTTTGAATAAAACTGGAACCCAACTCGGAACCCTTAATTTTCAGTTTTAAAAATTGAAAATCATTATCAAATTATCTGTTCTATTTCGGTTTTAAAAATCTTTGTTCAATTTTTATTTGTTCGAATTCTGTTTCAAAACCAGAACAAAAACGATAATGTATTACTCCCTCCACTCACTCAATTTTTTATATTGGAATACGGAGGTTTGACATGCATTTTAATACTCTTATTAATATAGTTGCATAACTTTTTTTAAAAAAAATCCCTCTACACAAAAATATAATATTAATTTCACCTCTGATGAAACTTTTTTATACAAAAAAAAATTAAAAATAAATTACAGAAATATACTTTATAATTGCCTTAAAATACTTTCAAATAGTACAAATTACATAAACAAAAATTAATTAATTTCTTTTTTTCCCCGATTAAATCATTTAGTCTAAAGAAACCAATACACAATGTTATAGTTCTGCAGGCACGACAATAAATTTTAATTTTCTTAAGAAATGACTGCTTAAGAAATTTTATCTCCAGAACATAACACAAATTCAAATGAAAAAGGCCCTAATTGTCACTTTTTGGGATTAAATGACCCTTAATATCACTTTTTAAAACATGATCCAAAATATCACTATATAACATGGTTTCGTGTTACATTTTCAAATAAAATGACAAACGCAAAATCGGTTCACGTTTTCTTTTTTTTCTTTTACTTATTTCATTACTTCAATTCACGCTTGGGGACCCAAAACAACGCTTGATGTTACGTTTTTAACAATAAAACACAACTTAAAAATACATTTTCAATAATTTTTAATTAATATTTAATATTTTCATATCTTTTTATTGGCTTTCAAAAACTTTAAAATTTTAAATTAATTTTTTAACATTCATTCGTGGACCCTATTTTAACATTTTTTAATTTTTAGGGTTCAATAATCCCCTTTTGTGTTTTAGAAATATTAATTTTTTAGGATTTAATAATCCCTTTTCAATAATCTATTTTTCACAAGTAATAAATTTATTTAATATATTATTAAGTTGTTAAGCAAAAGTGTGCATTCAAAATATAAAAATGCATTACAACTTGGACTAACATAAAATTAAATTTTAAAAACTACTATTTTTAATAGTAAATCCTTATATTAGTTAGAACTATAATCTTAAAATTACATCATTTTGTTTTGTGGTTTGGAAACTATAAAGCCATCAAGATCTATCAAAAGAGCAAAATTCTTTTAAAAAAATAGTTAAAATACAATTTTAGAAAAATCCTAATAATTAAAAATGAAAAGATAAAATATAATATTGTACTTTAATAATATAATTTATCAAAAATATAAATAAATTTAAAAGATATTAAAGTCTTATTTTACATGAGAAATAATTTTATTAAAAATACAATTTAGAATATATTTAGAATCTTATTGATTGATTTTGCTTTATATAACAAAGAAAGTGTGAATAACCTAGATATGCAGGGGTAGGTAACTCAATTAACTTCCATCTATACAAGTATTTGTACTTCTAAATAACTTACATATCCTTATTTTTGTCGACCAAACAATTATATCATTTATCATTTCTAGTAGGGGTGAGCATTCGGTTCAGATATTCAATAATCGAATGGATATATCCAAAATTATTTGGTTCGTTATCCGAATTTATAAAATATGGTTCGGTATTTAGAAAGAACTTTCAAACTTTGGAATTTCAGAATTTGTTTTTGGATTTCCGGATTATCCGAAATACCCAAATTATTCGAATTATATTTTATTTTATATTTATATGCATATTATATATAAATATATTTAACTTAATATTACATCAACGTGTACCTACTCATTATTCATATCAGTCTTGTAAATTATTTAAACTTCAACAACTACTTCTTTGTTATTAAATACATAATATTAATCCCTTTTTATAAAATTATGTATAATAATAAATTTTAAATGTCATATTTCCTTATATTGATATTGATTTTTTTTGATTTTTTGGCTATTTTGGTAACCGAACCGAATTTTAGAATATGGTTAGGTAACGGACCAAATTTAATTCGGTATTTGAAAATGAAAATTCTTTTATTTGAATATTTGGATATTCGAAATAATTTCTATTCAGACTCCAAATATCTGAAAGTTCACCCCTATTTTCAGGGTATTTTAAATACCCAGACAATATGTTAATAATTTAATTTGATAGATAATTGGGCGGAAGTAGAACTACTACAAAAGTACTTCCTGTTTTTTTTGAACTAGGGCATAGTTTCAGTCGAATAACATTATAGGAATTACAATGATTGAACTCATAACCTAAATTGGACGGCTAATTCTATTAATACAAGTAATTCATAGCAATGATTTCAGAAATATGGATTGACATTGAATATACGAAAGATTATATGACAAACGTGCATGTTAAATGTGAGTACAAATAAAATATGAAAATGGAAGAATAAGTAGTAACAAAGTACAATAAACTTGACATAATCATGTATCATCTGCAAAAAAAGTCGTATAGGCTTAATGTAAATAAGAACAGACCCGAATAACTTTCTTTTCTGTAAAAAATGGCATACATCCATTGATGAACTTTATTGGTATTGTGTAGTTTGCATAATCAATCAACTTGGTAAGCGTATAGGATGTTTGACGATTTCTTCTCTGCTTCAACATGATATTATATATTGCCTAATTGTAAAGCAATTAGATTTTAAAGTTACTTTTATGTTTCAACGATAGATCAAATGTATCCCAGCCGTAAACCACTTTGATAACAAGAATTTTACTATTTTCAACTTGGATATAAATTCGATATCAATTCATTCTATTTATAATTTTTTTAAATTAAAATATATCCTTTTATTTTTCTTAAAAAATATAATGTGTAGTTATAAACGCATGTTACTGTTCTATCTTAAATTTCACCTGATTACTTCTAAATTACATTTATGAATTTATATATATTTTAAAAGTTATAATTTTGAAAATAAAAATAAATTGTTAATGTATACAGAATTTAAGTTTTTTATGCGTTATTTACCTTTAAATTATGTATAGCCTTTACTATATTCAAATTAAATTCACCATGGATAAACTATTATCATTTTCGATCAAATATATTTTACATTAAATATAAAATGTTGATAAATTTATAAATATAGAAGATCGGCTATCATTAGTTTGTTTATATTATAGTTTGGAATGATATTAAAGGGATAATTTGTTACTAATATTAATTAAAAGAAAATGTTATCGTTGTATGACATACTTTATATTTTATGCCTAACATATTTTATGCTAACATATATGATATTAAATCAATATTACTTAATTTTAGATTCACCGAAGTTAGATATAATTAACCCATTTTTCAGAAGTTATAAAGTATTATAATATTGAGATTTAACTGTTTGTACAATTAAACAAATAGGTATTGTTAAACACAGCATGACATTTGTGGGGAAATTAGAGTTAAAGCATTTTATATATTGCATCTCTCAAAAGAAATAGTGTCATGCAAAAGACTTGTTAGGTAATGAATACAACACATGGGGGTGAATGTGTTTTGGATTATTTTAAGGCTTTTTGAATATTTGTTACTTGGTTAACGAAGCAGATTAGATATGCAGTAATATTATGTTAACTAAAATAAAACAGTGCACACAATATTTCAAAACTCACTTTATTTTGTATTAAAATCAAACTAGTGTCTTGCTACAAATCCTGGATTTTTTGTAAGTAAGAACTCGGCTTCTTCCTTAGGAGAGTACAAGAAAAAACAGATCTATTTTATACAATTTATATGCAAAGGACCAGTGTTTACTTTATAGATTAGTAAACACGGGTTTACACAGCATGCAATAAATGTACTAAACCCTACTTTAAATTATCTCTAAAACTTTCCATTTCTAGCTTAGTGTATCTTTGCAAATCGTGTAGGTCTGTGACTTTCCTTTGTCAGTTAATCTTGGCCTTTGATCTTGCACTCTTCAAGCTACTTTTGCAGACTTTTTAATCTAAGTGATTAAATCATTTGTTGATTGATAATCTTGAATATTTAACTTGTCTGCATTATGTACTTGAGGTTCATATCAAGATCATCATTTTGTTGTATAGAGAACTGACATCTCGATAAGTAAAATGGCTTATCGAGATCTCTTAGTTCTCTATAAGTGTCTTTAACTTGTCGAGGTCTCTGAATTCTCTACAAGTGAACTTGACTTGTCGAGGTCTCCAAAACTCTGCATGTAGAAATAACATATCGATATCTCTAAGATCTCTTTAAGCATTTTGACTTGTCGATATCTCTAAGATCTCTAATGAGAAAATTGACTTGTCGATATCTCCAAACTTCTTATATTCATTTTGACTTGTCGATATCTCTGAGATCTCTAATATAGAAATCACTTGTCGATATCTCAAATCTTCATATCTTCATTTGACTTGTCGATATCTCCGGGACTTCTCTATAAGCCAATTTGGACTTCTCAATAAGTCATTCTGGAGTATTCAAATGACTTCTTTATATGACTTGATTTGTGACTTGTAGATATCTTGACTTAGAACATTTTTCCCAAAACAGATATATTCAACTCCAAGCTTCTTCACTAATTTCTCTGAGGCATGATCTTCTTGATCTTCAATCAGAGTTTATTCTTAGGCTTGAGACTATTTACAGTAAAATACTCCAGTCCAATCTTTGACTTTTTTATAGACTCAAGTAATACAATATAAAATACAAATTTAGATTATCATACAACTAATTCTTAGGGTTGTCAATATGGCTTAGTCTTGTTATAATACATGCATGTCTTGCACAACAATCTCCCTCAATTTGTGAGAAGATTGTTTATCATAAATTCATGCATGGTAACAAGACTAACCCCAAGTTATAATGAACAATGAAAGATTACATAAAATTGACAGAATATAGCTTTTATACATTGAGTGATTGCATGAGTTTGATCAGTACATTCATTATATGAAATTCTCATAGCCTGGCTCTTTTCTAATAAAGTCCTTGAGATTTACTATCACTTGAAGTTCTTCAAAGATTTCAGTCCCTGTTAGAGCTTCCACAAGCTCGAGTCAATCATCCAATGAATAACCATTCAAGTAACCAATTCTGAATCTTGAGAATCTGCCAACCTTAATGTTTAGAAAGTGTTCATCCTTGGAAATTCCGTTCATCCCCTTTGCCTTGAGCTCATTTGATCTTTGTTCAAATATGGAAATTTATGTTGCATACTTCCTATCCCTTTCTTCCTTTTCAGCCTTTTCTTTTGCTCTTCTTTCATCTCTTACTTTTAACCATACACACAACACAACTCTCCATGCTCTTGTACTAGTGTCCTTCCCTTTCATCAAGCTGATCACCCTTTTGATTTCTGCGATTAAGAATGTGTCCATTAAATTTATGCCAAGTAAAGTGTAGGATCCATCTTGATAAAAGATTATGACTTCCCTCAATGATACAACCCAAATTTTGACCATTTCAGCTAATTGTTGAAAGTAGTCATCATCTGTGATGCACCAATTTAGTGGTAGAAAATAGTTTGATTAAAACAGTTCTAGATAGCCCTTTCTTCAACTTGCAGCTTCTTTGGTTTTCTTCCAATAGATTTATAGTGAGTCTTGATTAGTGGCTTGAATGAGGGTATGTTTGTAATTTTCTTTAGAGAGGTTTGGCTGAAGGTGATTGGTATTTTAAGTAGAGTGCTTGCAGTTTATTTATACAAAAGCTTAGTCTTTGAGGTCAAGGGTAGTTGAATGTTTGAGCTTGTAGGTTTAGTGGCTTGAGCATGTTGGATTTGAATTGACTGGACATTTTTCTTTGAGACTTCACCATCTTCCCTCTTCTTTCTTCTTCTTTCTTCTCCCATTTTCTTATCATATCTCTTATTCCCATCGTGCTTGTTTTCTTCTACTTTGCTATTAGTTGCTTTAGAAGAATGACTTGGATTTGAGAAAGAAGGTTTTGCTCATCATGCTTCTGCTCATCATCATCCTTGTCATCTTTCATGTTGAATTATGAGTTTGGAAACATGGTATCAGCATTTTCAAACTGATTTAGCTACTCCTGCATAGCAGATATCCAATCAGGATCAAGTAGAGCTTCTTCAGTTTTCTTAGGCACAATTTGTGAAAGAAAGCATGCATGTAGACATTCATTAGTAGATGTACTTCTAGTCCTTACTCCAGCATTAGGATCATCTATAATTGTTTCTCTTGTCTGACTTCTATCCCATTTCCTGGTGTGAGTTTGTTGACTTGAATTTTTTGTATTTTCTTCATCATTGGCTTGACTTGCAGAACTTTCTCCTCTTTCTCCCCCTGAGTTTGTGCTATCAAATTCAGGTGATGAGCATCCATTCTCATGATTCACTTGTTCATTTAACTCTTCATCCATTCTGTGATTTGTGTTGACTTCAGCTTCATCCTCAGAGTCATTATCAATGTTGAGATTTTCTAATTTCAGGGTTTCAGCTTTATTATCATCAAGGAATTTCAAGCCTGGACACTTGTCATAATCAATAGTTATATCTGTGCTTTCCATAATTTTATTTTTTTTCAAGCACATAGACTTTGTAGGCAGTTCTCTCCAATGAAGATCCCAGAAAAATTGCTTCAAAAATCTTAGGGTCAAATTTTCGCACATATTCAGAGTTGTCTTTCAAAACATAACACTTGCTTCCAAACACATGAATATGTTTCACAGTAGGCTTTCTTTTAGATAAGATTGAGTAGGGTGATTTTCCTAAATTCTTGTTAATGAGATATTTGTTTTGAGTATAGAATGCAGCGTAGGCAGCTTCTTCCCAAAAACTTGTTGGAAGTTTGGCATCTTGCAGTATTGTTCTAGAAGCCTCTACTAGTGTTCTATTATTTCTCTCAACTACCCATTTTTCTATGGTGTTCTAGCAGCTGAGAATTCTTGAACAATTCCCTTGTCTTTGCAGAATTCTGTTAAAGTTGCATTTTTGAATTCTGTGCCATTATCACTCCTCAATCTCTTCACACTATTATAATCTTCAGCCTGCTTCTCAATCTTCTTGATGTGTTCAATTATGATGTGTGGGTTCTCATTCTTAGAATGCATAAATTCTATCCATGTGTACCTTGAGTAGTCATCCACCATCACAAGTGCATATTTCTTCCTTGAAATTGACAAGATATTTACTGGTCTAAATAAATCCATATGAATAAGTTGCAAATGTGCACTTATAAAATTCACAGTTTTACTCTTGTGACTTGATTTCTTTATTTTTTCATTTTGACAAGCCTCACTGACCTCATTTTGAGCAAACTCCAGATTTGGCATGTCTCTCACTAACTCCTTTCTAACAGGGTATTGATTGCCTTTTAATTCAGGTGAGAGAGCTTGTTTATACCATAATTTGCTTTGTTCTTTAGATTCCTTGGTGTAGAAGCAACCAATTCCATCCTCATTTGTTGAGTCCAGGGTCTGCAACAAATAAGCTTCCTTTCCTTGCTCCTTTCAAAGCATTTTCACCAGTCTTTTTGCTGATAATTAGGCATTTTCCTTTGTCAAATACAACATTAAATCCTCCATCTGTAAATTGGCTGACACTCAGGAGATTCACCTCAAGACCAGCTACCAGTGCTACATCTTCAATGACAATATTTACAGAAATGATCTTGTCATATCCCATTGTGAAACCTTTGTTGTTGTCTCCAAAAGTCACTACTGGGCCATCCATCTCCTCAAATTGTGATAGCAGGGCCATATCACCTGTCATATGTCTTGAGCATTCATTGTCAATGATCCATATGACCATCTTCACTTTTCCCTGCACACAATGAGGATTAAGTGTGTTTAGCAACCCAAGCAGTGTTGGGTACTTTCTTCTTGTTAACAGAATTGGTAGAAGTAGAATTTGATGATTCAGAAAGAATAGACTTCATTAATTGATGTGTATTTTCCTTTTTAACTGAGGACTCAATATTGACTTCCTTAAGATCTACTCTTAGCTTGTGGCAACTTGTCATTACTTTCATGTTACAAGGTATGCAATCAAACTTGTCACAGAATGAGTAGGGATCATCAGCCTTAGCTTCATTATACTTGCATGCTCCCACTCCTGGCTTGCTAACAACCTCTTTGCAAAGGTGAGTTAGATGATTAACAGAGCCACACTTTTGACATTGTTTCTTGGGAGCATCTGCAACAAATACAAAGTTACTACTTTTATCTTTTCCAACCTTCCCATTTATGTTTTTCTTCTTCTTTCTTGCATTCTCAGTCTTAACTTCCTTGATTGGTTTCTTGGGAGTTTGATTCACCATGGGCTTCTTCCTATCTTTAGGAGTTGGCGTTGTTTCTGTGCAATTTTTCTCATTATCCTCATCAGCAAGTTCTTGCTTTATCACCAACTCAAGTTCACTAAAATTTGCTTCACATGCCTTGAACAGAGGTACATCCATTTTCCTCAGCATAACTGGGACATCTTCATTTATAATTATTTTTCCTCTGTCACCTTCAACCTTTTTGTTGCTGTTCAATTCATCATAATCCAAGCCAATAGCTATGTTTGCACATGGCTTGTTCTTCTCATGGTACTGACCAACTAGCTGAGATGCATTTCTGAATCACTTCAGTTTCACCTCATTCTTCTCTATCTTTTCTCTTAGCACAACTTCTATTTCACTAGCACACCTGAGCTTATTCTTTATATTCATTTTCTTACTTGATTGTCTCAAGCTCTACAAGCAGTAATTCAAACTTTTATTTCTCACTCTCAAAATTCTCATTAGCTTTTAATAACCTACTGACCTCCTCAGTAACTGCTACCATGTTGGTATGGATGTGGAACATTTCTATGCTCATCTTTTCAATAATCTACTTATATTGACTTTCATTTAAATCAATAGTGGTAAAAGTTGGTACATGTATTTTTTATGAAGATGACTCTCCTTGCTCCAAGGCCATGAGTGCATAGTTTCCTACTTCCTCATCATCATCATTATATGAATCATCCCAACTTTTTCCTTCTGCCATATAAGTTTTACCCTGTTGCTTTCTTAGAAGAGCCTCATACTTTGCCTCCAATTCAAGATAGGCCATGTCCCTTTTTACCTTCGTAGGCTTCCTGCATTTCGTAGCAAAATGACCCAATTCATCACAATTGAAGCACCTGATCTTTGACCTATCAACAAATCCTGTTTTGTAGCCATTTTTGCTGCTAGAGTTGTACTGTGCCTTTGTCTTCCAGCTGCTGTCCTTGTTGGATCTATGTCCCTTATTTTTTAAGAACTTTGACTTCCTTACTCTAATATTAGAGAATTTCCTTGCTAAGTAATCCATGGACTTATCTAACTCATCCATTTCATCCAAATTATAGAATTCATCCTCTTCAAGTTCAAGAATAACTTGCTTTTGTGATTCCGTGTTCTTTTGCTCATTACTTGAAACAACTGGAGTCTGGATTTCTAGTTCATCATCAGATGAATGGTTGTCATTAACAACTAGTGCACTTGATCCATTAACAATATGCCCTTGAACAGCTTTTAAATATTTTCTTTGGATCATTTCCAGTTCATAGGTTTTTAGAATGCCATACAAAACCTCCAGTGTCATTCTACTCAAGTCTCTCCCTTCTCTTATAGCTGAAATCTTCTTTTCTAGATGGTCAGGAAGGGTGAGCAAAAACTTCAAGTTAACCTCCTCAGCTTCATAGTATGTGTCATGAAGCTGCAAATCATTAATCAGCTTGTTGAATCTTTCAAAGACATCAGTTATACTTTCCTTAGATTTAGCCATAAAACCCTCATATTGAAGCACCAATATTCTCCTTTGGTTGGATCTAACTTCCTCTGTACCTTCACACAGAATTTCTATTTTCTCCCAGATCTGTTTAGCTGTGTCACAGTTGACAATGTTATTGTACATGATATTGTTAAATGACTCTATCAAAATTAATTGTAGACCACTGTCAAGAGAAACTTTTTCCTCCTCAATGTCAGTGTATTTTGAAGGATCTTTAGGAACATAATGAGCTGGGATAACTGTTATTCCCAAGGAACTAACAATGAGATTTACAGAAGGGGGTTGAATATAAATCTCAAAACTTTTTCAAGTTTTGAGCAGTTTCAAAAGCTAAGTGTATGATGAACAGATGTGTGTGAATTGCTTTGAGCAGGTGCAAACAGATGTATATTCAAGACACAAATGTAAAGAACACAAAGGCTTTAAAAAACTTTTCTGGTGGATTTGTTGTTCCACCAGAGATGTGTATTTCAGAAAATATGTGATATAAAGAATTGATCACAGCTGCTTCCTAGTACAAACTAGATGATTTTCTCTCTATGTTTTTCTAAACAGCTCTGGAAAATTCACATCTAATTACTAGCTGCAACTTGGCTTATATATCACCAAGTTTACAAGTGAAGACAAAGATAAAATATAATTATAAAATAGTTCTTCACATGTTTCTTCTTCATTTCTCTATCCAATGCAATCTAAGATAATCTGTGAATCTTTGAATACTTCCTTGTTTGTACCAGAATAGAAATGCTGCTTTTTCTTGATTCCTCCAAGAGGCTACCACGTTCCAATTTTCTCTGTCAACCCATGTGCCTCTGTCAGCTTATGAATTGTCACTATCAACTGCTATGAAACTGAGCATCTGTTGAAGCTTTCATCCGTTGAAGGCTTTATCCGTTGATGCTTTAGTGACATCCGTTGATGCTTTAACAGTTGAAGCTTTATATGTTGATGCACTCATCCATTGATGGATGTTATCCGTTGAAGCTTTAGAGACATCCGTTAGAGCTTTGTTTCTCATCCGTTGAAGGCCTTTAATCTATCAGTTGATACTACTTCATTTATACAAAATTACAAGGCATGAAATATTTACAATTAGCCCTCCTATTTGCATATCCACTAGTAGTCAACATGACTTATAATTTCCCATAAATTCTAAGAATTATAACTTAAATGCAGAGACTGAAATGTGCTACAACACTAAACTTATTTCTAAGTAAAGCTACTCCATCAACGGATAGCCAAAGTGGTCTTGTCCGTTGAGGCTACAAACACTAGATTTTTACTTAAGTGTTTTGTTTAACTTATCATCAAACTAATACAAATATTCCTAAAAATAACCATATCTCTATCTGTAGATTCTTAAATCCTTTCCATATGAGTGAAAGGTCCATTCTTCAGAATCTGGATGTACAGGGGATTGTCCATCCTTGGAAACAGCATCATCTTCTTCTTCCATAATGTGTAGTTAGTTTTCTCAAAGGCTTGTATCTTGATACTGCTCATATTTTGTGTATTCATTCTTCCAAGTTCTTTAATCTATTTTCTTTCAGATTTTGCTCCGATAGCACTTGTAAGGTAATGAATACAACACAAGGGGGGTGAATGTGTTTTGGATTATTTTAAGGTTTTTTGAATGTTTGTTACTTGGTTAACAAAGAAGATTAGAAATGCAGTAATGTTATATTAACTGAAATAAAATAGTGCACACAATATTTCAAAATTCACTTAATTTTGTATTAAAATCAAGCTAGTGTCTTGCTACAAATCCTGGATTCTTTGTAAGTAAGGAACTCGGCTTGTTCCTTAAGAGAGTACAAGAAAAACTAGATTTGTTTGATACAATTTAAAAGCAAAGGACCAGTGTTTAATTTATAGATCAGTAAACACAGGTTTACACAACATGCAATAGAATGCACTAAACCTTACTTTAAGTTATCTCTAAAGCTTTCGATTAATGACTTATTGTATCTTTGCAAATCGTGTGGGTCTGTGACTTTCCTTTATCAGTTAATCTTGACCTTTGATCTTGCACTCTTCAAGCTGTTTTTGTATACTTTTCAATATCAGTGATTAGATCAGTTTGTTGGTTGATAATCTTAAATATTTAACTTGTTTGCATTCTATACTTGAGGTTCATATCGAGATCTCCAATTTGTTGTATAGAGAACTGACATCTCGATAAATATAATGGCTTATCGAGATCTCTTAGTTCTCTATAAGTGTCTTTAACTTGTCGAGGTCTCTGAGTCCTCTATAAGTGAACTTGGCTTGTCGAGGTCTCCAAAACTCTGCATGTAGAAATGACTTGTCGATATCTCTGAGATCTCTATAAGCATTTTGACTTGTCAATATCTCTGAGATCTCTAATGAGAAAATTGACTTGTCGATATCTCCAATCTTCATATCTCCATTTTGACGTGTTGTATCTCTGAGATCTCTAATGCAGAAATGACTTGTCGATATCTCTAATTTTCATATCTTCATTTGACTTGTCGATATCTATGGGACTTCTCTATAAGCCAATTTGGACTTCTCGATAAGTCATTCTGGAGTTCTCGAATGACTTCTCTATATGACTTGATCTGTGACTTGTAGATATCTTGACTTAGAATATTTTTTCTAAAACAGATTTATTCAACTTCAAGCTTCTTCACAATTTCTCTGAGGCATGATACTCTTGATCTTCTATCAGAGTTTATTCTTATGCTTGAGACTGTATACAGAAAAATACTTCAGTATGATCTTTGACATTTTTATAGACTCAAGTAATACAATACAAAATATAAATTAGATTATCATACAACTAATTCTTAGGGTTGTCAATATGACTTAGTCTTGTTATAGTACAGGCATGTCTTACACAACAATCTCCCCCAATTTGTGAGGAGATTGCTTATCGCAAATTTATGCCTGGTAACAAGACTAACCCCAAGTTATAATGAACAATGAAGATTATATAAAATTGACAAAATATAGTTTTATACATTGAGTGATTGCATGAGTTTGATAAGTACATTCATTACATGAAAATCTCATAACCTGACTCTTTTTTAATAAGGTCCTTGAGATTTACTAGCACTTGAAGTTCTTTAAAGATTTTAGTCCCTCTTAGAGCTTCCACAAGCTTGAGCCAATCATCCAATGAATAACCATTCAAGTAGCCAACTATGAATCTTGAGAATCTGTCAACCTTAATGTTCAGAAAGTGTCCATCCTTAGAAATTCAGCTCATCCCCTTTGCTTTGAGCTCATTTGATCTTTGTTCAAATATGAATATTTCTGTTGCATACATCCTATCCCTTTCTTCCGTTTCAGCCTTTGATTTTTCTCTTCTTTCATCTCTTACTTTCAACCATACACACAACACAACCCTCCATGCTCTTGTACTAGTGTCCTTCCCTTTCATCATGATGATCACTCTTCTGATTTCTGTGGTTGAGAATGTGTCCATTAAATTTCTTCCAAGTAAAGTGTGGGATCCATCTTGATAATAGTATTTGACTTCCCTCAATGATACAACCCAAATTTTGACCATTTCTTCAGCTAATTGTTGAAAGTAGTCATCATATGTGATGCACCAATTTAGTGGTAGACAAGCACCTTCTTTGGTTTTCTTCCAACAGATTTGTAGTGAGTCTTGATTGGTGGCTTGAATGAGGGTAGGTTTGTTATTTTATTTAGAGAGCTTTGGCTGGAGGTGATTGGTATTTTACGTAGAGTGTTTGCAGTTTGTTTATACAGTAGCTTAGGCTTTGAGGTCAAGGGTAGTTGAATGTTTGAGCTTGTAGGTTTCGTGGCTTGAGCATGTTGGATTTGAATTGACTGGACATTTTTCTTTGAGCCTTCACTATTTTCCCTCTTCTTTCTTCTTTTTTCTTCTCCTCTTTTTTTATCATCTCTCTTCTTCTCATCCTCCTTCTTTTCTTCTACTTTGCTATCGGTTGCTTTAGAAGAATGACTTGGATTAGAGCAAGAAGGTTTTTGCTCATCATCATTCTTGTCATCTTTCAAGTTGAATTGTGAGTTTGGTAACATGGTATCAGCATTGTGCTACTCAACTCATTCTGTACAAGATTCTTCTAAGTAGTTTCACTGATTAAGCATGTTAGATATTCTCCTACATTGCATGTGTTTTAAAGTACAATGTAAGGACATTTTATGGATATATGTATTTTAAACATATGGTGTGAATTTTCAATGCATGTACAAGGAGCAATGTAGCTCTAACTAATTGCATTTCAATTTATATGTGTTATTACTTTTTATTATTAATCATATATGACAAGTAAAGTTGTTAGCAAACAAGTATTCAAATGTTAAAATCACCTTAATCTTTCTTAGTAGCACCATTGTTGGAAAAACTGACAAAAGTAACCTACTAGAATTCAGAACGTGAAGAATTTAATAATGTCTCACTCTTCCTTAAATTTGCACCTTACGAATATTATGCAAACTAACTATAAATTATAATACAATGTACAGTGTGTAAAATTGTAATTAGTAATCTTATTGATTTCTAATTTAATAATGTCTCATATATCTTTGCATGGTAGACTTCATAGCAGCCATTCCTTTAGTATGTAGTTTGTAATCTTATCAGACCTCATGTTCTGAAGAAATGTTTCTCAAACAACTAATCTTCAATCTAGCGATAAAATGCTGCCAGTTGAAGTTTGATGCACCATATGAAGCCCAGTTTTTAGTATATTTGTTAAAATCTTAAGATTGAAAATTCATTTTGTTAAGCACTAATTTATGATATTTAATCCTTAATGCTGTATCTTTTCATTAGTCTACTTCATATATAATAATAGCCCTTTAGTAATCCTCAAATTGATCATCAACATTATGTTTGTCATCATTGGACATTTTAAGCATTTATGCACTATTGGAATTCTTAAGCATTGTCAAACATTTCCAAAAATGTCAATGAACATCAGAATGTGCTTAGTATAAAGAGTATAGCAGAAAGTTATGACTCACGCAAATGAATATTTTTGGCCACTAACTATATTAGTTATGCATCATAATTGAGGTAATGTACGTATTATATTAATTAACAAAGCATTCAGATTGTTACTAAGTTCACTTCTTATAATTGTCAATTACTTAAAACTGAAATCTTTGGCGAATATAATCGTCAATTGCTTAAAACTGAAATCTTTGACGAATATAATCCTGACATTGATTTGAGATTTTAATCAAACAATAGGTTCATGTATTTTTCTTTGAAAATGACGATTATGTTTTTTGGTGTATCTTTTATTTATTTTTATTTGTTCGTTAATATAATTAAGAGTTCATTATCGCAAGAATACCATATACCGACTGCTTTCATTTATATAACATTTTACGTTTAATAGATTGTTCAGATAATAAGTTTGCGTACCGCGAGAAAAATCACTAGTTTTAACTAATGAATATAACTAATAACGTTGAAGATGCTCACTAAAAGTCTTTCTATCCATTTTTTTTTCAAATAGAAGAATTATTCTTTTAATTAAAAACAAAATGATGCCCACCATAAAAATAATTTGTTATATCATCAAAAACATATTAATATATTATTGGGCTCGCTCTATTGGTGTCCCTGTCAAGATCGTAAATGAAAATTTTACACATACTAATGTCCAACAACATAATAAAAACTATTTTAATACTGGACAACACAATTAAATGCATATAAATAAATAATTACATAAATTTTACTACCTCCATCCCAACTGATTTTATACATGTACTATTTGCACGTATTTCGAGACTTTTATAAGGTATAGTTTCATAATGTTTTTTGTAATTTTTTTTTTGAATAAAATTTAAACATAAAATTTTTATTCATAAAAAAAAGATTAAAAGAAAATATGAATCTATATTTTAAACGGGTATTGAAAAAAATGCCAAAAAATAATGTATAAAATTAAATTAGACAGAATGAGTATCATATATACTATGCCTGCATAAATTTTATACATTGTAAAATATGCCGGATGTATTGGTGTCCTAGGCGTTCGTTTTGTGGCAGCCGGCCCTATTCGTATAAACATACACTCCCTCCGTTTCACTGGCATATTTATATGGGGGCCGGATATCAGCACGCATTTTAAAATTTTCTTAAAACAAGATTTTTAAATAATTTTAAATATTTTTTTTAAATAAAAATATGATATTTAAACTTTATACAGAAAAAAATTTTATAAATAAATTATAAAACTATATTTTATAATCCTTAAAAAGCGTGCCTAGTATGAGGTAAAAGTATATAAAAAATACAGTGAGAGTAATGAACTACGGTCGGCTTGATAATTAATTATTTAAATAAAAATATTACCACCTTTAAAAATTAAAATTATATGAATATATTTGTAAAAAAATACAGTTTACAATTTACTATTAGAAATGTTCAAAAAATCTGAAATCCGAAATCTGATCTGATCTGGAAAAAGCCCAGCCCGGGTGGCGCGGCCCGCATGCTTTAATGGGCCTCCTTTTTCTCAAAAATTTGACACGGCCCGAATCCCGAAAAACTCGGATAAATGCCCGAATTTAACAAAACCAAGTTAAAAGTCCAAAATTTTAAAAAAAACCCTGATAAAAGCGCGGTTCGGCATGGATAAAAGCCTAGGCATTTTGAAAAGCCCGATTAAAAAATTGATTTTTATATAAAATTTAAAATATACAGTACTTTTTATAACTTTTATAAAATATATTATAATATTAGAAGCAATTAAGATATATATGATTATTTTTATATTATATTAAAAATAATTATTTATTTCGGTATTTAAATTACTCTTTCTGATAAATCAAGTTATTATTTTCTCCGGTATATATCATAACCATAATTCGAGTTATAAAATATTAAAATTATTTTTAATATATAAATAAAAAATTCAGATAAAGCCTGATTTGACCCCGCTTGCAGGCCTAAATGGGGTATTATATTTATTAGGAAACCCGTCCCGGTCCGATTTTTAAAAAACTGCAGCCCAATCTGTTTTTAAAAAAATACGAGTAGGACTTTTTAAAATCATGATAAAATACAATCCGACGGATTTTTTTCGCATTTCCATGTACTATGACATTCAAAACTTGATGTGGCTTTACTTTTTAAACTATTTGATTCTCAAGGTATAGATTTTGCTCGTGCTGCGGAGAAACTTAGGCTGTACATACAGCTTTGAATCCCAAATCTTTATTGTCAGTCGAGGTCAATCAAACATGATTTGTTCAGGCAAGTCTTGTATTTTCTTTCCAGTTTTCAACCAACTCTATTGTTTTTTTTGCCTATTCTGCCTTTGCTTTTACAATTAACACAACCAGCACTCATTAAGCATGCCCTGTCCTATCCTACCAGTATTCCAGTACAGTCTATCTGACGCTGACATGGAGACAAGCTAGCTAGTCCATGATGACCATCTTCCCCGAACTCAAATTAGTTGATCAAATTTTCAAAGTTCAACTCGTACTACTACTGCTTTTAAACTGCACTTAACTATTTCATTTTCGCGCATGTATCTGCCGTTAGAGCTGTAAACTAACCCAGCAGTTCCTTAAACTCGCTCGGTTTGGCTCGTGTTTGAGTTCGATAAAGTTACCGAAGTTGAGTTCGTGACAATATTTTTTGTTCGATAACTTTAACGAGTCAAACCCAGCTTTCAGGGTGTTCGGTCTTTAAACTCGATAATAAAATAATTTTTTATGATTTTTAATGATGTAACAGTACGGATGTTAAGATATGTAAATTTTAGTCATGGAAAATAATAATTAAGAAATTTCAAATTTATTTTCCATGTTTTCACAAACAAATCCATTTAAAGTACTACATTTAAAAGGAAATGCGTTCTCGATTAATCAAATAATTTTTTAAAGTGACTATTTTTCCGATCTAATCGTACTGATGTTAAAATTAATGATTTTAGTCATATAAAAATTATTAACTTTTTTGCATTAAATTAAGTTAAAAGTTACGATCATTTTTTAAAAAATAAACTATTCATGTTCGGTTCGCTCGATAAGTTCGTCAAATAACTCATATTCGATTCATTAATAATCGAATTTGAGCTCTTAGGACTAAAATCTGTTCGATAGTATTAGAGCATATGCACCGCGTTAGTTTAGTGCATCAATTCGACAGGATTTTCAATGGACTAATGGTAGTTGTCCATGCACCGCACTAGAATCGATACCATCAATTTTTGACGCTCCATTGATTCAGCGTGCTGGCTAGCAATTTTCAATTGCCTTCCTGATGGCCATTAGTTCGTGGGCCCCACATTTCTTTTAACTTTTTGACAAAATCTGTAGCCATGTGCTTCCTTTGCAACGTTAATATTTTTGAATAACGGTCATATTTTAGTAACAGGTCCGATTTGTGTGTATATATATTGCTCCTTCTGCCTTAATTATTTGCAACAAATTTTACAACACCCACATTTCTAACTTCTCAATCTCATATTTCTTTGATATTATTATATTTTTAAATATATAATGGGTACTAATTAGCTTCCTTCCGAAGAATTACAATTGTGTATTTCAAGGGCTCGACAATCTGTTGATCCGATTACCGGTCGATATTCAAATAAGAATAATTTATGGGGGCGAATTCACGAGGATTATGCAAAAAAATGGTGCGGCACTCCGGAGAATCCTCATGTCGAACCACGTTCAAAAATTGCTCTTGATTCGCATTGGGCACCATTGAAGAGAGCACTAAAAAAATGGCAATGTGCAAAGAATCAAGCTAGTCGATATAGTGCGAGCGGAACCAATTTGGTAGATGAGGTAAATTTAAATATATTTTTTAAATACGTTTTTATATTATTCATGTGCTAATTTGGTATCTAAAATTTGTTATTTTTTCAGATAACTCAGGCTCGAGGACTATATTTCAAGGAAATGAATAAGACATTTGACAAATGGGAATGTTATGAAGCAGTTGCAGCCCATCTTCAATTTGTAGACGTGTCCACCACTTCTCCCCCATTCCAACGAAATTTTCCAACACAAATGGAATCACCAATTAATTTGAATAGTGATGATTGCGTTGATGAAGAAGGTTTCACGACTCCAGAGTCTAACCGAGAAACATAAAGTCCTTCAAGTCCGGTTAGACCGATGAGAGTAAAGGCGTCCAAACATGCAAAAAAGAAAGGAAAGCAACGGATGACCGAAAAAGAGGAGATGTTTATGGCTATCTTTAATAGTATGTAATGTCACCAAAAACAACTAGTGGAGGCCAACATCAAAAGAGACGAAGAAACCCTTCAAATGTCGAGGGAGATGTTAGAACTGGAGAAATGAAAAGAAGCAAGGCAGGCAAGACTTGATGCACTTGAGGAACAGAAAGAAGCAAGATTGGCAAAACACGAGGCTATTGAAGAATTAAGGGAGCAAACGAAGATCATGACAATGGATACTAGCCAAATGACTCATAACACGAAAAAATGGTTTAAAAGAAAGAAGGCTGAGATCATGGAACAAGTGAATCAGACTACTACTGGCAGTGCTTATGTTCCTCGCTTTGATGATGATTTCTATGATTAGTTTTAGCTATTATGTTTTAATTCAATTAGGTTCCATGTTTTTTAATTTTAACTATGTTAACTACTTTTAAATTCAATAAAATAAGTTTATTTAAATTGTCAAGTCGAACATTTCAAGAGAAAATAAATTGACAACTATTGGTTAGCTTCTATTGCCCAGTTGTACTCCACCAAATTATTTTGAAGCATTGTATGAATATAAGCTGATTCCAAATTCTCAATACGATCCCAAAATACTTTTTAATTTGTTCCATTAATATCAAATACAGGAGACTGGCCTAGAACATTAATATCATTTTGAGCTCCAGGCACACCAAAAAAAGCATGCCAGATCCAAGTGTCATAGGAAGCGACTGCTTCTAGAATAATAGTAGGTCGTCCTTTCCGACCACTATAAGCCCCTCCCCACCCGCTTGGACAATTCTTCCACTCGCAATGCATACAATCGATACTTCCAATCATACCTGGAAATCCCATTTGTTCCCCCCTTGCTAGAAGCCTTCGTAAATCTGTTGGTGTTGGAGCACGGAGGTACTCTTCACCAAAGAGCTCTTCCACTTGTTGACAAAAAAATTTCTTACACTCAAGTGTGGTTGATTCTCCCATTCGACATATTTCAGCACACTGATCAGCTGTTGCACCGTAAGCTAGCATTTGTAGTGCAACAGTCATTTTTTGTTGTGGTAACAACCCGAGTAATCCAATTACATCTGTTTTTTGATGCCAATAGGAATCTTGAGTGCAAAGAGCGGTCATGATGCGATTGAAAACATGAGGGCGCTATTCGATACCTCTGACGAAAATCATCCTCATTGAATATTGGACGATCAACGAAATAATCTTCCATGAGATTTATTCCTCTCGATAGCCTTTCTCTAGGATGATTAGAAGATTTTCCAGGTCTTGAGCCTCGTCCTTGTTGTTCATTTAGGGTATCGATGAACTCCTTCATCATCGCCGCTTCGGTCACCATGGTATTCATAATTTCTGCCTCTTCTTCACTGTGTTTTTGTCTCTCACTCAATAATCTTTCCAATGCATTCATTACTACAAAGATTGTATTGATTTTGAGATGACTATAATATGAAGATCATAATATTATTTATAGACAATTTTCTATCTTAAAAATCTAGATCATGATACGTGTCATAACGTGATTCAACAAAAATCTTATCAAAAATTTAAAGTTATCCACTATGTTATCAAAAATCTAAACTTATCCAACAATGTATTATTGGATATTATTTGTGGGACCATTAAATAATAGAGATGAAATTAAATTTATAATATATAATATAATTATTTATTTGATGAATAGTAATTGATGGATTGATGAAATTATGTGGGTGTATAAAAATTAGGAAAAAAGTGATTCTAGCATGAATAGTAATCAACTCCATTGATTGAATTGATGAATTGATGGCCTTTAGGGTGCATATGCTCTTACTGAACATTTTTCAATTCAGTTAACTTTTGTCTGATGTTCATTTAAGAGTTAATTGCATTTTGCAACCCTTACCTTTCATTAAATAACAAAACTATATACTTACTTTTGAAAATACAGTTTGCTAACCTCTAACTTTAGATATCAAATATAATATGTATCCCTTAAAACATTTTGTTAAAAATATTTATATTGTGGAGGGTAAAATTGAAATTCAGCAAAATATTTAAATAATGATTTTAATTTTTTTTAAAATAAAATAAAATTTAGAATTTCAAATTATAAAAATAATATTAATGTCAATTATTTTATTACTCAATAAAATTTTCAAAATTTCAAAATATAGATATATTTAGAAACTTTATGATTATATATATAAACATATAATTTTCTTAATAAATATATTTTAAGTATTTAGCATTACGATTAATTTAGAATATTACTAATAGAAAATAGCTATAATTTTTTTCATGTAAAAAATGCATTAAAATAAATATTTTAATTAATTTGAAATTTTAGTTATTAATATTAACATCTCAATTTCAATTTTATAACCGCAAGAGATGCATGTTGTAGTTAATATTGAAAATTAAGGGTTATAAACTGTATCTTGGAAAATAGGTATGTTGTTTTGATTTTAAATGAATGATGGAATTACAAAATATAATTAACTCTTCATTTCTTTATTTAAAGTCCAACTTTGGTTCATTTACAGCTTAGAGATCAAGTTCTCCTAAGAACCAAAAGTAAAGAAATGAGATTTAAGTATAGTTAGCTGCCTTTGCTATGAAAAACCCTCCTAACATTAATTCCGGTCTGTGGAAAATGAGTATAGTTATTGTTATAATATCCCCTCTATAAGTGTTTTTTGATATTAAAATAACACTTACATTTCAATATTTATATTTTATAATCAACATTTTATATTTAGCTAAAATTTTGTCTGATCCATTGACTTTAATTTAAAATGAATCTCTTTACATTTTATTATTAGTTATTTGATTATATGATAAAGATGGTTATAATTATTGTTTATCTCAAATATAAGATCTAAGTATTCATTTATGTATTTATTTATAAATGTGTAGGTATGTATTGAAATTAAATTTTATGATTTAAATCATATATTGTAGATATAAGTCTAAATATAACAATGTATTGGACTTACTCTTGAATAAGATATCATTAGCTTGAATAAGATATTATTAGCTTGTAGTATCATTTTTTTATTAAATATAAAAATTAATTATGAAATAGAAACACTATAATTTTTTAAAATTCAAATTACGTGTTAAAAAAATTAAATAAGAATTAAAAATAAAAAGAAAGCAGGATATAATTGTACATAATTTACTTGAGCCTTAATGGTAACTTGAACATTGAAGTATGATCATGTGTATATATAAGTTATTGGGAAAAAAGTTATACACATTGACTCCTTATATATATAATACTTCTTCTGTTTTTTTATGTCGTTTAATTTTGTGCACACGTTTCTAATTCCATTGACCACATAGTTAAAATAATAATTTTTAAAAATTTCTTTTTCTGAATTAAAGTTTTAGTTATATATTTTTATTCACAAAAAGAAAATTTTAAAAATTATTATTTTAACTACGGAATCAAAGTTCTAACTTAGAAGTGTGTGCACAAAAGTCAAATATAATAAAAAAAAATAGAGGAAGTACGTATGATAACTCCGGTGAGCGGGTGGCTCCGTCCGACGGCGTTCCTGGACCTTCTATGCGTGGATGAGGTGTAGCTGCTGGTTGGCCACCTGCAAAACAACACCGGAAGGGGGGTTTGGCTCCCACGGGCCTCCGGTGTGAGAATAAGAACAGACTTTGGAGAAGATGAGGGTATATATGTTTATGTAATTTAGAGGCTGCTCTGTTTGTGTGTCTATATGTGATGGCTGCCGTGTGTTTTGAGTGTATGAGAGTGTGTGGGTGCAAGAGAAATTATTTTCCAACCCCTAAACCCTTCAGTCTTGGGGGTATATATAGCCCCAAGGTAGGGTTTAGGGGTAGTTACATCTAAACCTGGACAGTTGGATCTTGGGAGCGGAGAACGCCTGGCTTGGGCGGATTGCTTACATGTGTCCAGGGGAGGACCACCTCCAGAGTGTCCTAACAGCCTCTGACACACGCCGTGCTTGTCTAGAGTGTCGGTTGTTGATAGTTGTCATAGTCACGTGCCCACGTACCCCTCCTTGGCGGGTTGTAGGGTGTGCATGTGTTTGATGGGACCCCGCTCATGGCGGTCTGAGTCCAGATCCGGATCCGGGTGGGCATTAGGTCCGGGCTCCCTGTTGGATCCGGATCCGGGTCAAGGGATGGGCCCGGGCCTGGTCTCTCCATTTGACTGTTCTGGGAGAGGGGGGTCTCGGTCCATCGATCGAGCCTGGTATCCTTTAGATCCGAGTTGAATCCTAGCCGTGTCTCTTATACCCTATCAACGTATATAAGATGTATATATTGACAGCTGCTCCGTCATCCACTCTTTAATCATTAAATTTAAGGCATAGAGTGAGGGTAATCTCGGCAAATAAATTAAACCTATATATATTTTGTAGTATAGTAGAAGGGTTAATATATTTGGCCGGAGAATAGACGTACAATTTTAAAGTAAAAAAGTTTCTACACTGAATATCATGTCTGTCTATCTGAAAATGCGATATTTGATAATTCAAAATTTTTGATTCGAGTAATGATGTATATATTTGGTATATTAGGATTTGATGTGTATGATTTTTTTTAAAAAACTTTATGTGTACTTAATATTATTATTGAAGATTTAAGTTATAATTAAAGCTTTGATATGTTATGAGAATGTGCTTCTTTGTTGTTGCAAACTGATTTGTCATCCAAACCTTATTTTTTCAGATCAGTCAGTTATGGATTTCTTCTGCCAAGTCTCTTTTTGCCTTTCCCAACTCTTTTTACCAGCATCGTTTTGCAATAACCAGCTGTGTAGGACATGGAGACATACTAGACAAAACACGTCATTTATTAATTAAATATAATAAAATTTTAAAATTTATTTATTATATTAATATACAGTGAACCTAAATGTAAAATTAAAATTATTTGATAGTAACAACCGAATACCATCATAATAACCAGCTGTGTAAGACATGGAGACAAGTTAGCAGCCTAACACCTGATAATAATTTTATTTACAAATGTCAAAATTTTTAATCCAATTAACACATACCACCTTATTTGAAACAAACGTGAGTTTTAAACAGGTCCAATATCATTTTCATCACCCGGTTTAGCTAATCCGTCAACCAGATTGACGTTATCAGGTGGCACTGCACCTCAACAACAAACTTTCATTTCTTCATCTATGTAACTACTTTGAAGCCTAATTGTACTAGTAATTTTCCGTCTCTTAAAGTCTGAAATATTATGACCAGCTATAATTGCTCGTGTTCAGAAACCGATTCTGAAAGTTAGGGCATACAACCCGAAGCAGGGACGTTAGGTTGGTAAGTGTGCTCACCTGCCGAGAGGCGATGCAGAAAACTGGATGACCTCCGCCACCATCTTCATCAACTACATTGCGGTCTTCTTCATTTGCTTCCTAAAATATCTGATCAACTGTACCCAACCCCATGATCCCATCACCATAGTTCTTCTGCACACTAGCATTTAGCAAATCAAAACAGAGGAAAAATCTATTTTGATGTTTTACTCCAAAGACAATGAGAAACTGGACTTGCATATCTCGATTGTGTAGTATAAAGCTATAAATGTAGCTCTACCACGCATGATCAAGTCTGGGAGTTTATCTTACCACATGTACGAGGAGAGACATTTACCTGTTTTATAAGCCCGGTGGTCCGAGCATGACATAGAGATTAGAGCGCCAGAACAACGGTTAGCAAGGATGCTGATACATAAAGCAAAATAAAAAAAATACAAATTGGGAAGAAAATGTAGCATACTTAGCAATTTAGCAGGGAATCAGATAATCCATGCTCAACATTAGAGTACCATACATATATTCCTTAGAGTACAACTAAGCTTCGCAGTCCTAAACATAGATTACAAACAAGAAAAACTCTTCGGATTCAAGACATTTATCTCAGGGAGAGTTTTTTAGAGGACAAACATCAATAAAATTAATTGCAGTTTTTCTGCTACTCGGTTATAATTTTCTTATTCCTCAATTGCAGCAGCATCATGTGGCATACACTTCTTATCCTGCTTAGTTAACACCTCAGCTGAGAGATGATATTCTGAACCGCAAAATTTAACTGCCACACTCTTACCCAACTTATCTTCCTCCTTGACTCCGTGCTTATTCCCTCCCACGGATTTGAATTTTTGGGAAGTTATTTCCTAAAAACTCGGCCCATAATCATTATGGGTTTAATTTGCATTAATATGTGTGTAATTACACATATATATGTATTTTTTTTTTGTAACTGCTTCTGGGACCAGTAGGATCCTGCCACGTGGCAGGGGGAGTTGTCCTCATTTATGCCTATAAAAGGCCGCAGCCCCTTCTCTTCTTCTTTTCTTTTTTATTCATCATCAGAAGGAAAATCAACAGTCACTTAGTTCTCTCTTCATTTTCTCTCATTTTTCTATGAAGTGTCGTGCTCTTGGTTGATTCTTACCGCCGCGTGTCGCTGCTTTCTCCATCCATCTTCAATTGACTTGTAAGATTCTCTTCTTTCTTGTTTTTTCAATTTGTTCTCCGATTTTGCTTTTCGAATTTTGATTTTGCATGCTTGAGACTTAGTTATATGTCTTCGAATTGGTAATGAAAATCGAGGTTTTTGGTCATTTTTGTTGCTTGCTTTTTTGTTTATTTGTAGATCTGTATGTTTATCTGTGTTTTAGGCTCGATTTTTGTTGATTTGTATGGGTTTTTCATTTGATTTTTCTAGGTTTTTTGGGGCTGCTCTTCGTGTTCTTGGAAGAAAATTTATGTATGTATATGAAAAGTGTGTGTGTTTTGCTCTTTGATTCTCAAAATAACTGTTTGTGGGTTAGGGTTTTGATTTTGATCCGGGTTGGAGTGTAGGATCCGGATTTGGGGGAGGTTTATGGTAGGACTGTATGACTTAGGTTTTATCTGTTTTTTGGTTACTTTTGATCCGGGTATGGGTGTTTGTCATGAGGATCCGGGTATATGGGTTTTGTTTTAAGTTTTTTGTTGCTATGGATCCGGATCTGGGTATTTGCCATCAAGATCCGGGTCCATGGTTGTTTGCTTTTGTGGATTGTAGTTAACATGATCCGGATCGTTGATGTTTTTCCGGGTTGGACTTGCATTGGTGGTCCGGATCATTAGGTTATGCTAATACTAACGTAACACACTTGATCCGGACCTCTTAGTGAAACAATTAAAATATGTAGGGACCAGGCTAACTGACCTTCATTTTAATAGGTATATGGTCCGGATCAAGGAGCGGGCTAGAAAAGTCTATAACCGCTACCCAAACTTTTCTGGAGAGGAGAGTGACCCAGATTCATCTGGTAGAGAACAGATCCGGGTAGTGATGGCTAAGAAAGCTTCTTTTTCCGCCGAGATAATCTCAAAGTTCAGGTATAAGAAAATGCCTGGGGGCTCAGTTCCCTTCACGCCCGAGGGGTACTGGATAGATGTCAAGTATCACTTTGTTGAGAAGCCGACCGAGATCGAGAACAAGGTATATTATAGCCGGGTTAGATATGATAGACAGCCTGACGGTCACCCCAGGGGTATATAACCAGGAAGCTCTTGAGAGGATGTTCGATGCGTTCCCTATAAGCCGGGATCACTACCAGTTGAAGGACTCGTTTTCTGAGGCTGATCCGGGTGAGATGAATGAGGCGGTCCGGGCTGCTTTCCAGTTGACTCCAGATATTGAGTGGAGATGGCCAGAACCCCATGAGAGGATCTATCATCGGCCAGAAGATGGTTTTGTCCCGGTCTGGATGGAACATCTCAGATCCGGGTGGAGCCCCCGGTGCCATATGTTTATCAAGCACCTCTGTAAGCACGTGTACAGAATATCCCCGATGCAAATCACCCCGAATGGGATAAAGTCGATGACATGGTTCGTCGCTTGCTGCAACAAATCCGGATTCTTGCCCACCTTGAAGCTTTTTCATCAGATTTTTTATATGTCCAAGTCGAGTCAGAAACCTTTTTATGAGATCAGGTTCCGGGCCTCGGAGTGTGGTTACGGCCCGGGTAGAGCTAAGCCAATAATGCACCAGTCTTCTTTGAAGTACTGGAATGGGGAGATAATCCTTTTGAAGGGATATGACTTGGCCTATCTCCCTTACTTTACTACTGAGGGGGTTCAAACTAAGTTTAACCCGGCTGTGCTCGAAGGCCGGGCTGTTACCCAGATTAGATGTTTCTGTGAATCTCTCGAGTTCCAGCCGACTCGGGACACATTTATGAACCATAAGCTGCTTTTTAATCTAGGCTGTAAGTTTTCCTTTTTTCTTTCTGATTGTGGATTAGATGCTTGCCTTCGATCCGGATCTCTTTCGCTCAGCTTGATGATCCGGATCAAGGTCCGGTTTGATTTTAACTTGTTTGCATAAGTTTTTCGCCTTTGATCCGGATCTCCTTCACCCAGCTTGATGATCTGGATCAAGGTCCAGTTTACTTTTAATCTGTTAGAATATAATTTGCTTCTGATCCGGATCTCTTTCATCCAGCTTGATGATCCGGATCAAAGTCCAGTTTGGTTTTCCGTTTGCATAAGTTTCAATCCGGTATTTAATCTCCCTTTGTTCATTTCCGCAGGTCTGCCTCATTTCAACCGCAATTTCCTGAAAATCATGTCTTCTTCTGCATATGCTGCTGCTTTCAACACCCTCGGGCTGGCCTTTAAGACAATTAGGGAGCCCCTGGTCCCGGATCTGGCTCCGCAGATATTGAGGGAGGGGCCGAGTCCTCCGTCCCTCAGAACATCCCGGATCCGGGCCACGAGTCTGAGCCCGAGGTTCAGGAGATTCCGGGCGGTGATGGCCCCCCGAGTAAGAAAAGAAAATCTGTTCCGAACAAGCCACCCCGGGGCAAAACTGTTGTTTCCAACCGGGTTATATGTGATTCGGAAGGCCGAGGGCCCGACGGAGAGGCCGTGAAGATAGGAACCAAAACTCTAATCGACCTAGCCGGGTTCATGTCCAGTATCCCCTCCGAAGAAGATTGGGAGGAGGTTGAGGGCTACAATATGACTGCTGCCTTGAAGAGGGTCACAGGTCAATGGGGGCAGGTAATTTCTGAATTTTTATGCTCTTAGTTCCGGATTATGCCCCCTAATTTGCTTTGTGATTTGCTAATGGCATATGTTTATTTTTGTTTTTTTTGTTTCTCAGCTTGGGAGTGCAATATCCATTTGCTCCGATGTTGCTTTCACTGAGCTCAAGGAGGCCAACAACCGGACTAAAGCTGAGAAGATGCTTTCCGATTCCCTGAGGGGTGAGCTGGAGGAGGCCCGGGAGGGGTTCCGTGTGGTGGAGGCCAGGGTTGAACGAGAAGCTGAAGGATTCGGAGACCCGGGCTGAGGGGCTAGCCAAGGAAGTGGAGAGGCTCAAGGCCGAGCTTGCTGCTAAAGAGAATTTGAACAAGGAGGCTATCATTGCTGAGTTCAAGGCCAACGATGTTTATGACTTTGAGGTTGCTCAGGCCGGGGTTCCCGAGGTGCGCAGGTCCTGGGTCGTTGCCGAGCGCCATATCAAGACTGACCCCTTGGCTTCCTGGGAGAGCTTTATTCAGGAGTTCCTTGCTGCAAAGGCTGCAGTTGATCAGGGTCAAGGGGAACCGGAACCCTATGATGGTCCGAGCCCCAGCTTCCTCTAGATCCGGACCAGCTTTGCTAAGCTTCTCGGGCCCAGCCCATGTAATTTCATTTTCTAGGATTTCCCATTTGTCGTACTTTGATTTGGACCTTGTGTAATATTTGGATTTGTTCCGGGTTGATGGCAATCCGGATTGTGTTTTAAACTCTTATTTCGTTGTAGAAAATATTTGCTTTTCTTCGATCTGTGTTTTTTTTTGAGCAATCCGGATCCTGGTTATGGCCCTTAATCCGGATTGGGTTCATATCAGGGATAGTCCGGGTATGGAACCGTGTCTGGGTTGATGTTTAATTTTTTGCTTTATGTACTTGATAATTTAAGTGCATAATGGTTGTTTGCAACCAGGATTTGAATGTAATCCGGGTTGTTTTTTACTTTTAAATTTGCTTTCAATCCGGGTATGTCTAACCCAGATTGATGTTTGCTTTTTTGCTTTATGTACTTGGAAAATTTAAGTACATAATGGTTTTTTGCAACCTGGATTTGAATGCTAATCCAGGGTTGTTTTTTGCTTTTAAATTTGCTTTCAATCCGGGTATATGACCCACCCGGGTAGATGTTTGCTTTTTTGCTTTATGTACTTGGAAATTTTAAGTACATAATGGTTTTTTGCAACCTGGATTTGAATGCTAATCCGGGTTATTTTTTGCTTTTAAATTTGCTTTCAATTCGGGTATGTCTAACCCGGATTGGTGATTGCTCCATTTACTTAGAATTTTTCTAAGCAAATAGTGGTTGCTTTCGTTTTTTGCTTCTAACCCGGGTATGAGAAGGTACCCGGGTTGTTTTTTGCTTCCATAACTGGTAGTTTAGAAGTAATAACTTTCTAAGAAAGGAAAATTCTTTTCATTGATTTGCAAATTTTTTCATACAAAATATAGGATCATAGATTGGTTGCTTGCCATAGGCTACAAATTCTAGTTGCTTTTGGTTGTTTTTTCTACTGGTAAAACTTTCTGAGCCTGAGTCCATGCCATGTATTCGGTACTTCAGACTCATCCATGTTCATGAGCTTGTATGTTCCTGGCCTTAGAACTTCCTTGACTTTGTATGGGCCTTCCCACTTTGGCATTAGCTTTCCAGTGTTGGTGGGGTCTGAAACTTCCGTGTCTCGAAGTACCAGGTCTCCAACTTGAAAGTTTTTGACCCGGGACTTCTTGCTGAAGTGCTATCTTGTTTTCTGCTTATATTTTTCCATTCTTGCCGCTGCCTGGTCTCAGACTTCATCAATTAGCTCAATATTCGTTCTGAGCCCCTCCTCATTTGCTATCTCACCAAAGTTGATTGCTCGATGGGAGGGGGATCCTACTTCAATTGGTAGCATAACTTCAGTTCCATAAGCCAGCTTGAAGGGGGTTTCTCCTGTGCTTGTTCTGGGGCTTGTTCTGTATGCCCAAAGTACATTAGGCAATTCTTCTGGCCATTTGGTTTTGCTTTCCCTGAGTCTCTTCTCTATCCCCTGAGAAGTATTCGGTTTGTTACTTCAACTTGGCCGTTTCCTTGAGGGTAGGCTACTGATGACTTCTTGTGCCGGATGCCCCTTTCTTGAAGGTGGGATTCGAATTCTGAACCAACGAACTGTGGACCATAATCTGAGACCAGTACCCTCGGGATCCCAAACCTCATCAATATGTTGTCCATGAACTTGATGCAGTCTTGTTGGTTTATTATTCTCATTGCCTTTGCCTCTACCCATTTTGTCATATAATCAATTGAGACTAGTAAGTACCTGAGGTCTCCTCTGGCCCTGGGAAAGGGTCCCATGATATCAATGCCCCATACAACAAATGGGATTGGTGACAAGACTGAAGAAGGTAGGACTGGGCTCATCTGTGTCACATTGCTGAAGAGTTGGCATTCCTTGCATTTTTTCACAAAGTCTATTGAATCCTGATGGATAGTAGGCCAGTAGTACCCCTGCCTTATGATTTTGTGAGCTAGTGCTTTTGCGGACATGTGGTCCCCGCAGATTCCTTCGTGAACTTCCATGAGGCAGTACTGTGCCTTTCCTGGGCCTATGCACTTGAGGATTGGGGAGGAGAAGGTCCGGCGATAGAGTATTCCATCTTCCATGAAGAATTTTGAAGCTTTTGCCTTTAACCTTTGTGTCTTCCCTTTATCCTCCGGAAGCTCTCCCTTCTCCAAGTAGTTAATGAATGGGGTCATCCAATTTGGACTGTTGTCTATTTCCATGACTTCCTCAGAATCTGTGCTTGGTTTCTGCAATTCTTCGAAGTAGACGGAAGAATCCAGGTCTGATGAAT